>NC_088306.1:24391135-24692101 GCF_032854445.1 Liolophura sinensis
ACACTAGACAGCTTCTTGCTCCAATGGAAGGTGACAAATCCTGAAAATCCCATCCAAGTATGGGACTGACCACATGTCATGAGCAATTTAGCGATTGGATTATAACCTAAATGTTTCCCTCTGTGTAGCTTATTGAGATCATCTCCGTTAGTTAGCGGGATTATTGTCCTTATAAGTCATCCAGAGCACGGAATTTACTACAACATGGGCAGCTATCTTATGAACAAACTTCGGCTATCGGGGACTTTAAGAAAGACGTTAATCAAGTTTTCGGTTTCCTGAGGAGACTTATCATCTGCTTATGCTCTACCCTAAATGTATCGTATAAAATTAAAGCGAAGAATTTTACCCGTTAATTAATCAAAGCCAAGTTGATGACCATGGAAGAATTCTATGGAAAGCATAAATTACGTGAGCTTCAACTCCGTTGCACAATAAAGGCCCTTTTATAAACATAGTCGTCTTGCCCAAGGTGGGGGAAACGCCGAAGTGTTAATTGAAACCCTAGCGGTCAGCCCGGTAGTAATTTTTATGGGCGCCAAATGTAAAATTGAGAAATGAATGCGAAAATAAACACCATAAATCATTAACAAACATTACTTTTGAAGAGAAAACTCGAACTTGAAACTGTTAAGAGATTCTTTGTGGCATAACATCATAGTTTTCTTGTGACCTTTTCACAGTAGAACAATTCAGATGTCACAATACAGGGGTGATAGTGTTTGACACTTATCATCTGTTTTACCTATATTATTCAATGATATTCAAGATGGATCTATTAATTAGCCAAGACGTAAAATTTGCGAGGAAAGTGTCCCCACTAATCAGCCAAACAGCATTGTGTTTATCACATGACTAAATGTGGATAACAAAATCCAGCAGACAGTGTTATCTTTTGTCATTTCTTCCCTCACCACAAATATTAGTGGTCGCGACCGAAATTCTTAACGCATTGTGTGACAAGACATTTTAACTTTACTGAAACGGATCTTTTCAATCTCATTTTTAGTAGCTCCTAAAATATGAGGATTTTATGAAATGCAGGATTAGAAATAGACGACTGCTGTCCATGATATATGATAAACTAAATCAGATTTAATGTATGGGAGGCCTTCACTACTTGAACCAATTTAAAAAACGCCTTCTTCTCTGAGCACGAGAAACCATTGATCTATACTAGCATGCTATAAGCCTGCCTGAGAATAAAGTCGGTGTGAAATCACTGGGAGAGTAGAGAGATTTCTGATTGACAAAGATATAACTGGTAGATGTATAATTGCTTTTATGATTTTATCATACAATTTAGTATTACGTCATAATACTCGCCCCTTTTGATTGGATTTTCACTTTATTGTACTCGTTGCTTGTGGCTGCGTTTGTCTGATATGGATTGTCCCAATGATGTACGTCCTAATTATAGAGAAGGGCTTAAATATTAGTTTTGTTCCAGATGCAATACATGGAAAAAACTTTTGTTGCTTACTGGTAGATGTATATCTGTGTGTACGGGGTAGTCTAGAGTCCGTTTGTACTCAAGATAATGATATAAGCAGCAATGAAACATCGCTAAGGTTATGTTTACCTAAATGTGATAATCAAGAGACACAATTCGATGTGTTAAAGTCTTTGAGCCAGACGCCTTCAGCCTAGCACATTCTTCCGACAGAGGTATGCCTCTCTAATCACTTTTATACATGTGTGGGAAGAGATGTGTTTGGGAGATGGGAAGGAACTATCACTATTGCAAAACATTCACGAAACGTAGCAGAGTCTCACTAGACCGATGTCTGTCACATGGGACGTTTTATGAGAGATTAAGACGGAGTCGAATGGTTGTTTATTCTCTTATCTGACTCCACGACTAGCTTTGGTTTTTGATATATCCTGTAAAAACTACCCCAGAGATTTCAGTATTGTCAGGAAATGCATTATCGACCTGTCCGCTGTGCTGGGAAATATTAAATAAAAATACATTGGTGAGAATTGCGTGTTTAAATATTCACATACTGTAAAGATTACATATTCTCTAATTGCGCTAGTTCTTTTCGCAAAACTTACTACCAGCATCGTTTCATAAATAACTAAGTAGTGTAGGCACTTTTTCATGAACCTATACCAATCGCACTGCATCCACAGTATCGTTGGTGCGCAATGATAAACGTCAACCGGTCAAACAAAGCTTAGTGTCGAATTCCCAAAGCCCAATTTAATGAAGAACATTAGCATCATTTCATTGTAACCGATGTTAATTGACTGAAATTAAAAGATGTCTGCAGTTTTCAATGATGCGAGAATATTGTACGCGTGTCAGATAATTAAAGACGTACAGCATAGAGGGTAAAACCAGAGCAGCGACGACATTGTCAAAGCTGGCAAATGGTTCCAAGATACCAATGAAATACTTACTGCCCCCTGCCAGTTTACGTCCGTCAGGATTTTATTCTAATTGTTCATGTAAATGCATAAATAATAGTAAATTACACGCCCCCTAGCACGATGGCTTAAACAGAATTAAGTAAAAAAATGCAGTGATGTTAATTGCAATTTATTAGGCATCAGTGGTGTAAAATTACTTAATATGCTGTTGTTACGATATTGAAAACGGCAACAGAAAACAGACTCAGTGACTCAATATTACAATGTAAACAATGCTTTATATATAAAATGAGACGTACAGTTTTACAGACAGTTCAACAACAACAACTTAAAAAGACATACACATCAGTATTACTGGTCTTTAAAAGTTTTCAGTTCACCTTTGCATCCCAAGGAACGTGTTCCAGGAGGTCCAACGTAAAGACCATGGGATAAACACACAATTCACACAAGTCACAAATTGTCCCAGTCAGGTACTTCGCTAGGTTAGCGAACGCGAACACAGTACACAGGTTACACAGAACTGGAACAGGCCAGCCTTTGAATGACGTCACACAAGCAGAGCACAACACAGGGTAAATACAGGCATGGAGGTATAATCCACTTTAGAACAGTCACAGCTCCCACAGAAGCTCTCAAACAAGCCGTTCAGAGACGTAGAGTAATGTCACCTTGTGGCAGAACGAACGTCCTTTGCAAAACTGAAAACTTTAGTTTAGAGTCCTTGACGACCTTGTCGGTCAGGTGAGGTCAGCGTGTTAAACAAACTACACAGTCCACACTGTATAATCATAATAAAGATCCGAACACCAATAAACGTGACTTCCACAGAAATTCACATAAACCAGACATCAGTACAACTGTGGTACACAAACGGTGCCGGCATAAAAATCTGTCCTCCCAAATGAAACTGGCATCACCAGCTCATATCAATATAATGGACTCGAGACGAGAGCGTCTCGCACTCTCCTGGCTCCCAGTGGATGCAGCAAAAATACCTCCACTCTGCACAGAAAACACGGCTTATATACGCTCCAGGTGGATTCAACTATTTTTAAACACAGAATTAACAGCCAATGAACAGCCAGTTAAATAAACAGAGCATTGAACAAGATGCTTTCCACCAGGTCCGCGCTGTACATATATAAAAGGGCCTGTTATTTTTATAACATATAACACAAAGGTCCGCAGACAGTACATGAAAACGTTAAATAGTCATACATAACACTGTGTTGTCATCATATTTAATATACAATCACATTATAACCGATGCCTCAAAGAAAACTTTGTATTCAAGATACTAAAAAGATCAGCATTTGTATTGTATAAAATCTCATGTTATGAAGCAGAAAAAGTATAAAGATGTCTCAACCACGTTTTGATTGTAACTCTTGACATAAACACAGCGGTTACATTAAGCTAGAGAGCCCCAAACCCGTGTTAACGGAGTAGGTGCATACTTTCAAAGCATATAAAGCCATAGATCACATGTGACCTGACCATGAGTCTCCCAACTGATAAGCATATACATGTTAAAATAAAAACGGCTATTTGACCACTCTAGAAGACATGTCACATGTCTTCTATAAAAAACTGATATTTTGGAGAAAACGTTGATATGATTTATTTAAAAGTCAATGTTATGAAAAGCATGGTAGCCTATGTTTTAATAAAAACGTATGCGTGTTTATCACAGTATTTACCCAATACTATTATCCCTACTTGAAAATATCCGGATCAAGCTGGACGTGACGGAATTTCATTAAGTTCATGAATAATTTTAGAGTGTATGTGTAGCAAAATTCTATGAGTTTTCATTGCAATCCAAAAAAAAAATCTGTTAATGTTAACAGAAAGTATGTTGTCTGAGTGACGCTGGAACGTAATATAGCGTAATATTCCTATTCAGCCAATATCCTCAGTGTAATACAAGAATTATGCTAAATTAATGAAATAAGCGTGCTACAGTTAATACAACGACAAGCTCCAATAACATAATACTTTGTTAAATATAACAGAATATTTTTTGAAAGTATGTCTTGCATCAGTGTGAACAACCATATATTGTATAGACTCTGGAGTTTAATTATTGATTTTGGAGAATGACCAGGGAACATTATTGTGTGGTAGTCTACGGCGCATCAGCGAACGGCACAGTAAATGTAATGTGTTAGGTTTGTATTCTTGCTTTAACACGACACTTACATGAATCAAACAGTTCCATAAAACTGCGAATAAAATATATAAGAAACTCGCTCAAATCTCTAGAAAATCTCCTATACATTTTGGACATATAAAAACGGGCCAAAATCCGGTATAAATGTAAGCCAGAATCCACATATAACTGGGTCTTACGGGATTAGTCAACAAGGAAAATCCATAACAGTAAAGCTGGTTTGACGCTAAACTCTGTTTACAGGTGACGCGATACTGGTTACTCCCTGCTGCTCCGGCACGTAAAGGCGTAACCTGTCCGCGTAAATTCTATCAATTCTCAAACCTAAGACGACATTTCCGACCCTAGCGTCGTGGACAGGGGTAATTACGATGAGCTTCTGTATAATAATATCACATCTGGGCGACACTAAGTGTTAGCACAGACTAAACTTACACGAATATCCAGTTACCTGGGGACAAATTATGGGGCAGACAAGACGAATCAGTGATATCAAACCCAGAAAGCCATACATTTCTCAACTAAGAGTCAGTCAAATGTTTCCAGGAGGCATTTGTTTGGATCAGTGTCTTACAAATTAGACAAATCAAAGTGTTTACGCACTGGTTTATCGATTTTGACTAAATGGAGTAGCGATGGGTCAACTGTTCGAATGGAACCTTTGATGGTTCGAGCGCATGTGCGGACGGGACTGTAATACTAAAAAAAACTATATACGCCATACATAATAGAGAGTAAAATTAAGGCAACGGCGTAAATGGTGAGAAATAGCATCGTGTGAATTTACCCCAGTTAAGATTCTATTCTGATAATTAAATGTAAATTCTTAAATAGAAGCAAATGACTTCTTAGGCAGAACTACGTGGAAATGTTGCCTGCATTTCCTTAAAATTAGTCAAAGTGATGCAATGTCGTCGCATTTAATAAAATAGTATTTTACTAAAAAATACTATTTTATAACAATACTGCAAAGGGATCACGCCTCCAGGATGCATAGTCCACAAGCAGGACCCTGGAATATAATATAAAAGATGAGTGCACTCTAAAATCCTTGCGGCGACGACCGTGTGATTGTTGATAGTAGTCACGTGGTGTCTGTATGTGTACCTGGGGAGAGACTGTAGTACCCCGATCTTTGTCTTATTCCACCCGAAAACGGATGTGTGTGAGATAGGTCTTAAGTGCATTAGACAATCTATCAAGCTAAACCATCCGGACTAATAACCACAGACGAAGAGGGGGGGTTGTGCACGCTACATGTATGTAGCTATCATTTTGCAGGGCTTTAATGTTATTGTATGTTAGATGTGATGACATCACAGCATTTTGAGTAATTAAAAATAAATTGCAATTAACATCACTGAATTCTTTTTACCTAATTCTGCTTAAGGGCTTTGTTTTCTGCTTTCTGGGGCGCGTGATTTGCTACTATTTACGCATTTACAAGAACAGTTAGAATACAATCCTAACTGAGGTAAATTGGTATGAGGCCGTATTTCACCAGTTACGTATGACCATTTGCCAGCTATCACACTGTCGTCGCTGCTCTGTTTTTTCTCTCTATGCTGTACGTCTTAATTATATCATTAATTAAGCAGAATTGATTTGATATCTTTAAGAACCAATGGATGGGTACCCTGTCTTCTACTGATCTGAATACAGAAAGCTATATAGAAACGTTAAATATCGAGGTGCTTTGCCAAGAGTACATGTTGGTTCAGCTGGTTTAACTATAGACATTGGTAGAATGTTTCACATATAAGACGGAGACCAGCATTATTGTGGGAGGAAACCGGGCAGATCTTCCCACGTACGGCCGGAGTGGAAGCCAGCATGAGCTGGACTTGAACTCACAGTGACCGCATTGGTGGGAGGCTCCTGGGTCATTACGCTGCGCTAGCGCGCTAACCAACTGAGCCACGGAGGCCGCTGTTCGCATATATCGACGGTAAGAAAACACACGCCAGTAAAATATACCTTCCTAATTTACTCTAACCATACCAGCACGTTGTTTTATATCCCTGATAGCAAAGCAACTCTCCCTAAGTACCACCACGTAACCTGGCTTTTGCCACTCATCACTAGAACGACAGAGCAATGCTGTAGGGTGATTACAAAGGACCTTAAGAGCGATCTCGACACACTGGCACATTTACATTGAAAGTCATGACTAAGAGCCCCGTCTGTCTACCGGCACATATTTACATCCATAGGTCAAACGTTATAAAATTTTAAAAGGACTTGAGGTTAACAGTCAGAGTAATTTTACCAAGAAGGCGTATAACAATGAAACATTTATGAATTAATTTTACTGAAATGCCTATAAATAGTAGATGAACAAAGGAAAGTTTCTGAACACTTTACATTAGCTTAGTCATAATCCAGCCACTCTTTGACTTCCGCCAGAGTTTTCTTCTTGATGACGCCATGGCAATGGGACTTCTAGATAGGGGAAGAAGGTGAGCCGGCAGTTCATTGGTGTAATATGTTCATGCGCACCGTGCGTGAGCTGTTAACAACAACATGTGTTATGTGGTCTGGAGACATTATTGCAGTATAACCATTGTGTAACTATTCTCAAAAAGGCTTTGCCGTTTGTCGTGCTCTGTGCTGTTATCTCGGTCCAGGAGAAATTAAACCTTTCTTGGTTATGGTCTAGATTTGCAAAGCACAACTGAACGTGAGTTCTACAGGCCATGCACACGTGTACTCCATATACATGTAGTAGGATTACACAATGGATTCTATTTTATTTATTTATTTATTTTCATGGTGTTTTTTTTACGCCGTACTTCACTTATACGACGGCAGCCAGCATTATGGTGAGAGGAAACTGGGCAGATCGCGGGGGAAACCTACGAACATCCGCAGGTTGCTGCAGACCTTTCCACGTACGTCCGGAGAGGAAGCCAGCATAAGCTGGACTAGAACTCATAGAGACAGCATTGGTGAGAGGCTCTTGGATTGTTACGCTGCGCCAGCGCGCTAACCAACTGAGCCACTCAGAGGTTCTACCTCCATGGTTACATGTACATGATGTTCCCTACACTTTGTGAAACTGGCTTTTACCATCTTCATATATGGCGACACCAAAAAGGAATTTTATTACTATTAAATCAGGTGGTCATCGTTTAAGAGTAAGTTTTGGCTTACACAGGTTTACAATTTACAATTTCCCACAGTGGACTGAAATGGTTGCGTCTGGACTAATTAGAAATTCATTTTGATCTCATAGTCATGGTAGCATTACAAATTGTTTGGTTCAGTCCCCCCTGCACAGTTGTCCTGGTCAGAGTACAAGTACGTGTACACATCGTCAAACAGCAACCATTTTATTGGCAGATCGATCGCATGAGTTTTTCTTTTCTTCTGTTTAAATAGGGTCTCCTTTGTTGTCATATTTTGTTGACATATATTTCAGATATGCTCCTAATGATCTGAATAAATGATTATTGTTTTATTACATTTTTGTGCATTGACATTAATTGACATTTACACTATATGGAGAACACCATTTCCATTACATGACAGTATTGAGGTTTAAGCGTGTAGGAGACCAAACGACTCAGAGTGATCTTATACAGTTATGACAGACACTATTCATAGGCCAGTTATCGAATACCACCATAAGTCCGCTCGTTCAGCAAGAACATTCATAATCCATTTATTGTCCCCATTTATTAAAAACAAATTATCATGTTGAAATAATCTTATGTGATAGGTATTGGTATGAATAATTTGCCTTTACCTTTCAACTTTTTCCTTGGCTGTCTTTGCTATGAAGCCTGTGTGCGCTGATTGACTAATGCTGAAGACTAGTCCCTTCTGCTTCTGTTGCTGCAAGTACTCCAATATCGAGCTATGAGGTCTTTTTGTTCGATATCCCGTGATGTGAGCACTGAAAGTCTATGAAAAAAGATAGAATTAATTCATGATAGATACATGAAGCTTTTAATTCAGTTACTGAGGTTTTTGGTGAGCTGCATTGCCGGCTAATAATTTGTCCCATGGTTTGTTCAGTTGAACTGTAATCTAGATGTATGAATAAAATAATGCAGATTACCCAGTAAATAGATTTAAAACTGCAGTCACAAAGGCATATTTTTAAACACCTGATTTTCTTTACTACAAACAATGCCTTAAACAATAAACTAGCTGATATTTTAAATACTTGTACAAAGTGTCACACTACAAACAGCTTATTTAGTTTATTTTAGACATTCCTAAACCAGTGTATTTAAATCCGTGTACTGCCCTTAATGGCATATCTGGTAGGTCTACATGTATATATAATCCACTTGATGTGATGCTAACACATAATTTCCACTTCACACCAGACACATAGTTTATCTGTTCTCCATTTAAAAGACAAGTGCTGCGTACATGTCATGTAACTAACCTAACATTACCTGGTACACCAACCATAAAACCCAGGTGTTTACAAAGTAACAGTTGGTGTAAAATAGGCATGATTGTTTATAAGATTATCAGCAGTCATGCATAAGTTACTTAGACCATAAATACATCTAATGAAAGTAGCAGAAAAGGGCTCAGCTGTTATAGAACAAGGAGCTTGCATGTGTCAGATTATTATTTTCCAGCAGACAACAAATGAACAAGGTGAAAAATTTGTGAGCAAATATATAATCGGATAAGGCAATGGTCTTGCCAACGGAACAGACAGAATTAAAATGGTCATTCTACGTATCTTTTGAAATAATAATTTTACCAACGCTGATATCAAAATAAAGCTAGCAGAACTATTTAATCCTGCTTACACCCCTCTGTTCTATTAAGGACCTTACTTTCTGCGAAGCCGGCCGTACCTGCGCATGGTGGTGGGTTTCCCCCGGGCTGTGCCCGGTTTCCACCCACCATAATGCTGGCCGCCGTCGTATAAGTGAAATATTCTTGAGTACGGCGTAAAACACCAATCAAATAAATAAATAAATAAACTTTCTGCAAAGAGACACAGAACAACTTTATTTGTATCTGTGAGCCATGATACATTCAGCTGAAATTCTGAGGTGGGTTTTTGTACATATGCTTGCATTGCATACCTTTATCCTCACCTTTGCATCAGAGGCCCTTTTCACTTTCATCTTCTGCACACAAGAATATTGGTGGTCTTTGTTTTGTGTTGATATAAGCTCAGTCCCAAAGCAAGTGCAGTTCACATCATCATCCTTCATGGATCATCTTATCAAGGCCTTGTGCAAATACATGTATATGTTATATTTTGCTGGCTCATGGAAGAAAGATTTTCTTTGAGCTTGCAATCCAGTAAAATACCTGAAAACAATCCAGTTCGCAGCACACAGAGTATATAATACAGAACACTTCACAAATATCACCACAATCTTGTAGCGGATAATTCCTACAGTTGATCGAGCACTGGTGACCTATTCTGGTAGATGTCGGTCTGTTGCCCATCACAGCATTTTCTGTTGACAAGTTTTCAACTCAAAAGTACCTGGGGCGCTCGGTGAGGTTTTAAAGATCTGAAGGGAGATCTCATGCCAGAGAGCCACAGTAGAATATAATTAAGATGTTCATCATAGAGAGAAAAACATAGCAGCGACGACAGTGTGATTGTAGGCAAATGATCACTCGTAAACGGTGAAATATTGCCTCTTGTCAATTTACCTCCGATAGGGTTTTATTCTAACTGTAAATGCATAAGTAGTAGCAAATTACACGCCCTCTTTCACCATGGCTTAAGCAGAATTAGGTAAAAATAAATGCAATGATGTTAATTGCAATTAGGCGTTACTGATCTAAATTACTAAAAAAATGCTGTGTTGTCATCACATTTAATATACAATAACATAAAACAATGCAAAAGGGCCAGGCCTCGGAGGTGCTTAGTCTGCCTTGTTTATGCAGGAATACAGTATAATTAAGAATAATTAAGAACTGTTGTCGATGCTATGTCTACAGCAACAAACCTCCACTGGTTTTTAGTCCTATGGTCACCACCGGTACCTACATGTACAAACACTGAATCAGTGGCTGTTTTTCCCACGTTGACCACAAACGGCAGTCTCTTTACATTGTTGATCTTCAACTGCTTGAGATGACAGGCGAGGTACGACATTTGGCTGAGTAAGCCTGAAGTGGCAAGCAAACACACTACTTCTGAAATTTATTCAGTTGTTCTATCACAAAGAGGACGAGCCTTGTGCTGAGCCAACCATCATATTCCTCACCATAAAGGTTGGCTAGCTCATTTGAATCGATTAGCATTTTGAGTTAAGGTTCAGTCTTCGACAAAATGGTTGGTGTATGTCGTGCAGACTTAAATTCCGGAAATGATAACAGAGATGCCATTAGAATATGACCAGGCACTTTCCACATGGAAATAAACATATTTCAATTCGTCCCATCTGTTCACATGGACGAATACATAGCTAGTGTAAACACAAGAGACTGAAACTGGTAAGTGTTGGAAAGTATGGCCTGACGTTAGGTTATACGGGTCAGAAAGTACCAGGGTCGGGCGTAATGCTGCCAGGAGAAGTTTGGCATTGCATCGTAGAAACGGTGACGTCATTACACAGGTCGTCCTGGAATCACAACACCAAGAGAAGGCCGCCTTTACACTTTGGTGCGGCCATATCGAAGAATGTCTTCGGGTTTGTTTTGGGATCGATGGGTTCAAATGCAATCGCCGACGTTAGCGTTAAAACGACAACACGTAGACTGACACACAGGGGTTATAGGGCTAGACGACTCGTACCAACGTCACTGCCAACAACGGTTAGCGTGGTCCCAACAGTAACGACACCTCAACGTGAAGCACTGGCGCCATGACATCTTTGCAGACGAATGCAAATTCCTCCTTCACAAGTGTGATGGAAGAGCTAGAGTTTATCGTGTGTCTGGGGAGAGGTTTGGAGATGACTATTCAGGAAAGGAGACAATGTGGAGGTGTTCTCAGCATGTTTATGGAGCTATGCATGCCGAGGGCAAATCTAACCTTATTGTGTAGCAACAAAACGTCACTGTGTACGCTATCTTTACACTCGCCAAAATGTGATTCCCTGGGCTAAAGCAACTTTCGCTAATAACTTTGCCTTCCAGAATGACAGTACATCGGCTTATCGTGCCAGTGTTATCAGAGATTTCCTGGAAAATGAAAACATTGACCATAGATCCCAGCTACCTAAATCTCCGGATTTGAATGAAATAGAGAGTTTTTGGGAAGAATGTGATCATTAAAGTCTCGGCCAGAAAACCTAAATCGACTCAAAGACGCGTTGTTGGAAGTATGGGCCAATATTCCACGTGAAAGACTTGCTAACCTGCTGACAAGTATGCCACAACGTTTGATGCTATTAGTCAAGCAGGAGGAGGGCACACGAAGTACCAGCGTTCAAAATTACATCGCCTTTGACATCATTCTCGATAAATCTTTATAGCTTTACATTACGTAGTATTGCCATTTGTCCGCGTGATTCTCCCTACACATCTTCTAAGCACACGTAATGCTCTTGCTCATAGTGGCGGTTTTGTTAAGGAAAATAAGTGATCGTGCTGAAACTATTGGTCATTTCTGAAGTGCAATAAGAGAGACAATAGAGAAAAATAGGCAATAAATATTATTCTTATCACAATTATTTCATGGGACACTCTCAAACTTTTGCAACTAAGGTATAATTTTATATCGCCAAAATGTACCAAAAATTTTGGCGAACACTGTGTATCTCCTAGATTTTATTACATTCATGGTGATCAAGGCATCATTTAACAAAAGCATGTGTTACATCTGTCTATAACATAAGCCTATCTCAGATATATAAATAGGTGCATATGTCCATGTGTTCTTTGTATTCATCAACAATTATCAAGTTTCCCATATGTACAAGATATAAATAATATTAATCCTGGCTGTTCCACCCACATTATCACTTGATCTGTGCATAAAGTATGTAGCATAAAAATCCAGGCATGCAAAATAGACTCTTAGAGAGTAATTACAATACAAATTGATGTGATTAGTCTATCATGAATCGCAATGTTTGAATGTTACTAACCATATACAGAAAGAATGCCACTTGGACTGCTGTCCCGTATCGGTTTTTGGTAATGACTAAATATGCCAAAAGATAATGAATGTTCCAGCGATGAGCGTATGGGTTCAGAAAGCTTCATGCGGAAACACTGCTTTTCTTTGGTGAACTTAGTTGGTTTCTGTTCTCGTTTTGTAACTGATGCTCCCGATAATCACAAAACAGTTTACTTTATTTCCACGTGCATTAACAGTGGTTAATGGCGCAATCGCTGAAAATAGTTCTGCCTTCACTCCAAGTTTCTTAAGTTTTACATTTCTCTTGTAAGTAAATATGGACAGAGCTTTCAGAAACTCTGGCGCTCTGCTTCATGACTGTGTCTAATTTCGCTTAACCCGGGTCTAGGGGCAGTATCTTCATCGTATTGAATTAGATCGCCACTTTGGATTTATGAACAGTTGTAATCGGCGCGCAAGTGAGATACATATTTTGTTACCGACAACTTATATTCTAGCATGGTACACGATTTGAATACTGATATGACTTAGTCGCCTAGAACATACGCTAAAAACAAACATCACCCTACATCACTGAAAACGGCTGATTGTTTCTCTTGGTATGATTCTTTCCTAATTTATATACTTTCTCAGTTATTTGGTGGTTTGTGTGATACGTCGTTTTGGGAATTGGCATTGCTATTATTGACTTGGGATGTCCTTCTTGGTTGACGTCTGGTATACGAATGTCTGTTTCGACAATTAGATGCCTACGGTGACCTACCTCTCCACAGCTTAATAAACAGTCCGGCGTTTATTAGCTGCCTAGTCTTAAGAGTCTGTCGTGGCCTCTTTCTATGCGAGCATTATCACCACTGATGCCTAAATCTGCTCTTCTGCGTCGGGTACGCTTGGTCACGTAATTGGTACATTTCAACGTGTGACCTGGGAAACCGTTTCGTGCGATCGTTCCCGTTAGCTGGCGTGCGCCTATAGATGATGACGTAACCAATGACACTTCGATGTGTAATTCTGCGAACCTCATTCAGGTAGGCTAGCCGGTCACCCGTTCAAGGAGACCCTAGAGCTCGGCAAACGGCACCATTTATTACGTACTGTCATTAAAGATTATTATCACCATAGCTCGATGGCAGAAGTTGTATATTTAAACTGCCTCGAGCTATCTTAATGTTTGGCGGAAGTAGTTAGACTATACTTATACAATATAATATACATGGGTAAAGTTTTATTTATTTATTTATTTATTTGATTGGTGTTTTACGCCGTACTCAAGAATATTTCACTTATACCACGGTGGCCAGCAAAGTTTTATGCCTTAATGTTCCAAGTCTACAATGACAAGATCCATTTCCCCAAAAAACCCCTGCAACACGCTCCAAAAGAATATGTAAGGAAGAATATATAAATAAGAAATAAATCTGGTAACATGATTGGATAACCAGCCTACAGTTTTCATTGATGCTGGGGAAACAGTCAATTTTCTACTAAACATGACATCCCATCAAAACTCAATACACATAGGGCTATGATTGCAAGTGCGCATGAAGAAGCATCATGCCTATATAATTAACACGAATAGTTGTACAACCAGCAGTCCCGGAAACTGCACACATTTATGACACACATCGCCAGATATCCCTGTTTTCTAACCAGTCTGTCCTTTAAGCAGCATTTGTGACGCAACCAGAAGTGTGCATATGAAATAAAAATGTGAATAAATACTAATACACTGGGATTAGTGCAAGCTTAGCGACTTGAAAATTTGTTCTACAAACACAAACGTGTGCTGTCATCATTGTATTATATTTCCTGTAATTTTTTTTAAATCGAGTTCATTATTTTCTGCAGGAAATCTTGAAGTCGATCTCATAGAATTTTTTCCTTTTAACTTGATTGACCAAGTGTAGTGAGAAGCATACGAATTAACGACGAAGCACGATAGATGATAGTTCAATCCTAGTCAGAAGCATACGAATTAACGACGGAGCACGATAGCGGATAGTTCAATCCTAGTCAGAAGCATACGTACTAAGGACGGAACACGATAGATGATAGTTCAATCCTGGTCAGAAGCATACGAATTAACGACGGAGCACGATAGATGATAGTTCAATCCTGGTCAGAAGCATACGTATTAACGACGGAGCATGATAGATGATAGTTCAATCCTAGTCAGAAGCATACGTATTAACGACAGAGCACGATAGATGATAGTTCAATCCTAGTCAGAAGCATACGAATTAACGACGGAGCACGATAGATGATAGTTCAATCCTAGTCAGAAGCATACATATTAAGGACGGAACACGATAGATGATAGTTCAATCCTAGTCAGAAGCATACGAATTAACGACGGAGCACGATAGATGATAGTTCAATCCTGGTCAGAAGCATACGTATTAAGGACGGAACACGATAGATGATAGTTCAATCCTGGTCAGAAGCATACGAATTAACGACGGAGCACGATAGATGATAGTTCAATCCTAGTCAGAAGCATACGAATTAACGGCGGAGCACGATAGATGATAGTTCAATCCTAGTCAGAAGCATACATATTAAGGACGGAACACGATAGATGATAGTTCAATCCTGGTCAGAAGCATACGAATTAACGACGGAGCACGATAGATGATAGTTCAATCCTAGTCAGAAGCATACGAATTAACGGCGGAGCACGATAGATGATAGTTCAATCCTAGTCAGAAGCATACGTATTAACGACGGAGCATGATAGATGATAGTTCAATCCTAGTCAGAAGCATACGTATTAAGGACAGAGCACGATAGATGATAGTTCAATCCTAGTCAGAAGCATACGTATTAAGGACGGAACACGATAGATGATAGTTCAATCCTAGTCAGAAGCATACGAATTAACGACGGAGCACGATAGATGATAGTTCAATCCCAGTCAGAAGCATACGAATTAACGACGGAGCACGATAGCGGATAGTTCAATCCTGGTCAGAAACATACGACTTAACGACGGAGCACGATAGATGATAGTTCAATCCTAGTCAGAAGCATACGAATTAACGACGGAACACGATAGGGGATAGTTCAATCCTAGTCAGAATGTTACGGTATTGAAAACGGCAACAGAAAACAGACTCAGTGACTCAATATTACAATGTAAACAATGCTTTATATATAAATGAGACGGACAGTTTTACAGACAGTTCAACAACAACAACAACAACATACACATCAGTATTACCGGTCTTTAAAAGTTTCCAGTTCACCTTTGCATCCCAAGGAATGTATTCCAGGAAATCCAACGTAAAGACCATGGGATAAACACACAATTCACACAAGTCACAAATTGTCCTAGACAGGTACTTCGCCAGGTTAGCGAACACGAACACAGTACACAGGTTACACAGAACTGGAACAGTCAAGCCTTTGAATGACGTCACACCCGCAGAGCACAACACAGGGTAAATACAGGCATGGAGGTATAATCCACTTCAGATCAGTCACAGCTCCCGCAGAAGCTCACAAACGAGCCGTTCAGAGACGTAGAGTAATGTCACCTTATGGCAGAACGAACGTCCTTTGCAAAACTGAAAACTTCAGTTTAGAGTCCTTGACGACCTTGTCGGTCAGGTGAGGTCAGCGTGTTAAACAAATTACACAGTCCACACTGTATAATCATAATAAAGATCCGAACACCAATAAACGTGACTTCCGCAGAAATTCACATAAACCAGACATCAGTACTACTGTGGTACACAAACGGTGCCGGCATAAAAAAAACTGTCCTCCCAAATGAAACTGGCATCACCAGCTCATATCAATACAATGGACTCGATACGAGAGCGTCGCACACTCTCCTGGCTCCCAGTGGATGCAGCAAAAATACCTCCCCTCTGTTTGTTTATTTACTGGTTTTAGGGCCACTTTCCTGGCGGATATCGTAGCCCATCAAATCAGTGTTTTATTTATTTATTTTTTTAACACATGAATATTTTGATTACATAACAGCAGTGCGTTTGTATACTATTTACATATGTACATGAGTCAATTAGTGGGATTAACCTCTTTGTGGTAGCATGTTACAGCTTATTCTATAGGTTCAAATGCTGCCATGGTCATTTAACAGAAAGGGGATAAATAGTAAGCTATTTACAGGGATTAACGTTATCTTTACATTAGAAATACATAGATCTGCATTAAAAGATTACAATGAGTTGCCTATACAGAAATTTACACAGAGAGAAAACAACAGTAGTGCCTTTATTTATTGGTTAACAGTTTTGTTCTCTTGCTTCCTCCTCTGTGGCGTGGAGTTAAGGAGCTCCCGCCACTTATACCGGACGCCGTCCAGGAAAACCCAGCGTACTGGAAACCTGTGCCTGTAACAGGTGCGACAAGTATAAATGAGGAGCAAGGATGTCAGGCCTCATCCACTTAGTTGAAGCAAGAGATAGTCCTATTGTCATGATGTCTTTCATGTTTCTGGTCTTCGTTTCCTGGTTGTTAAGTTTCTTTGGTCCCATGGGTCTTCTTATTGTTTTCCCTGTCTTCTTCTTTAATTGATTTCCTTCTCTATTTCCAATTTTTATTTTCTGCCTCCCATGGCGGCGCAGACAGCACGTTTCATAGACCGGTAGAACAGTTCCTGGCCTAGAGTGTTTAGGTGCACTCCGTCGTTGGTTAGAATTTGTTTTTGTGGTCGGATCAGTCCCCGGTGTCTCCAGAAGGTGGCCAATTGGTTGTTTGTCAGCTTCTTGTTAATTTCATGGATTTTTGTATTATAAATGTGGACCGAAATTCGCCGAGTTACCTGACGGTAAAGAAGCTGGCTGATGTAGATCCTTGGAATTTGGAATTTCGTTTTAAGTGCACCAACATAGTCTAAAATATCAGCGCAAATTGCTGCTGCTGATTTGTGAGAGTCCGCATCGTTTCCCCCAATGTGAAGGATAACTAGGTCAGGTTTTGTCTCCTGAAGGAGACTTTCCAATCTTCCAGAGCATCTAAGTGTCCCAACTCTAGCTCCCCCAATGCCAAAAAACCGAATGTCTTGGCCTGTTCCAAAGTCGATTCTAGAGTTTGGGATCGAATTTCGAAGGATACTATTCTCCAGTCTATGAACGTAACTGCTGCCGATAATAAAGATTTTCATCCTTTTTTCCCTGTGAAAACAAATAGAGAAAACAAATATACAAGATAGTTGTATTTTTGATTTGCGAAGGTGTTTTGTTTATGAGATAATGTATATCTTAAGCAAGAAGATATTTGATAAAACAGATATTTAGGAGCAAATTAGTGGTATACCTACCAATCAGAAATTGATAGAGGGTCTGCCCTCGTATGATATATACACATTTGTAAATAAATAGATAATAAATATCAACTAATAAGAATAGATAAATAACAACAAATAAGAGGGCAGATTAGTTAATGGAGAAATATTATTAATTACTACAGTTATCAACTTTTGTGGTTACATTGTTTTCGTGTGCTATGTTTTTGCAGATTGGTTTCATGGACGTTTTATCGGCCCTCAAGATCAAGGTATCGCCGATATAGTTGGGGATAAAGTTGTAGGGAGGAATTATGTATCTGTGGAATAAACGGCCCTCAAAATCAAGGTATCGCCGTTGTTAGTATATGTGTTTGGTAATTACGGAGAATGCACCGTTTTTAATCAGAGAAGGTGACGTATTGTTGACTAGAGCAGAAACGGCCCTCAGAATCAAGGTATCGCCGTTGTTGGTCAATTGTGTTTTATCAGATTCGGCTTTCGTAACCCGTCGATTTGATGTATTCTTTTAGTAAGGAGAATATTTGTGCTCTCAGGTGTGGTTTGGGGTTAAGGATAGTCTGAAGGTCAAGTTCACATTTGTAGATTTGCAGGCATTCTGCCAATCGTCTTCGTTCTTTACTGTGTTTAATACATTGCAGCAAATAGTGCTCTATGGTTTCATCATGCTCTTGACAGGCTGGGCAAGTTGGTGAAGAATTTTGGATTATAGTTGCTAGATGTGCTTTGAGCCCTGTTTTCCCTAGTCTCAGGCGTGATATGTTTTTGTCATCTTGGTTATTCAATAATTGGAACGAATTTAATTTTGTAATCGTTCCGTTTAATATTTTATAGTGCCACCGTCCGCGGGATTCTTTATCCCATTCCTCTTTCCACTGATTGTTAATTTGGGTATTGATCAATGTATATATTTCATTTTGGCTCAGGGGGACGTCTATATCTTGTTCATATTTTCGTAGGCTCGATTTTGCTGCCTGATCTGCACAGAAAACACGGCTTATATACGTGCCAGGTGGATTCAACTATTTTTAGACACAGAATTAACAGCCAATGAACAGCCAGTTAAATAAACAGAGCCTTGAACATGGTGCTTTCAGCCAGGTCCGCGCTGTACATATATAACAGGGCCTGTTATGCTTATAACATATAACACAAAGGTCCGCAGACTAACAGTACACGAAGACGTTAAATAGTCATACATAACACCCCCACCCTTCAGGCAAAGAAAGTTTTGCATAAAACTTTCTTTAACATATTCATAATTATGAATAATAATAATAACGTTTACCACAGTCTTTAAAAACAAAGCTGCAGAAAACCAACTAGACACGTGACAAACAATCAGCAATCACATTATCTTTCCCTTTTATGTGTCTAATCTCTAGATTAAATTCTTGCAAAAGCAAACTCCACCGTAACAATCTTCGGTTTTTACCTTTTAGTTTGTGCAAGAAGGTTAAGGGATTGTGATCTGTATACACAACAATGGGGTAACTTGACGAAGTCACGTATACTTCAAAATGCTGTAATGCTAGAATCAAGGACAGACATTCCTTTTCTATTGTCGAATAATTTCTCTGGCACTTGTCAAATTTGCGAGAGAAAAAACATAGAGGGTGATCAACGTGATCTGTTTCATTTTCTTGTAACAAAACTGCCCCAGCAGATATATCACTAGCATCAACAGCTAGCTTAAATGGTAAATTAAAATCAGGTGCTACAAGTATGGGGCCGCTGCTTAGCATGGCCTTTAATCTATCAAAAGATCTCTGACACTCAATGGACCACAAGAATTTAGCACCTTTCTTTAACAACTGAGTTAATGGCTTACTAACAAATGAAAAGTTCCTACAGAACTTACGATAATAACCTGCCATGCCCAAAAAAAACGCTTTAATTCTCTCTTACAACTTGGCACTGGAAAACAAGAGATAACAACTCCACTAGGATGTACAACATTGAGATCAGTGCTATCTCTGTCTACATATGGCTTTAACATGTTAATGTGACAAAGTTGTCTAGATTTGCGCCGATCAGGAGTGAAAATAATATAATTAAGATCACTTAGCCTCTTGTCTACTACATAAGGTCCAAAATAACGAGCTTCAAGTGGCTTACCACTAACTGGAAGTAAGGCCAATACCTTCTGACCAACTTCAAATCTGCGTCTTACTGTCTCTTTGTCATACTTAGTTTTCATACTCTTCTGAGAAGCTGTAAGATTCTCTCTGGCTAACTCACATACTCTGTTGAGCTTATTACGAAAACTTGACACATACTGTAATAGGTTAACATAGTCACTATCACCAGACACAAACTTTTCCTTGAACAACTGTAGTGGACCACGCACAGTATGGCCAAACACAAGCTCAAATGGACTAAATCCAAGTGACTCTTGTACAGACTCTCTTACAGCAAACATTAGCAAAGGTACACCCTCGTCCCAATCTTTCCCTGTCTCAAAGCAGTAAGTTCTTATCATACTTTTCAGTGTCTGATGGAATCTCTCTAGTGCCCCTTGACTTTGTGGGTGATAAGCTGAGGATTTACACTGGCTAATACCTAACTCATGCATAACTTGTTGGAACACACCAGACATGAAATTTGAACCCTGGTCTGACTGTACTGACTTAGGCAGACCAAACATGGTGAAGAACTTAACTAAAGCCTTAATTACAGTCTTTGCAGTAATATTCCTTAATGGAATTGCCTCAGGGAAACGAGTTGAAGTACACATTATGGTTAACATATACTGATTTCCAGACTTTGTCTTAGGTAGCGGACCAACACAATCTATTAAGATTCTACTGAATGGCTCACCAATTGCAGGAATAGGCCTCAAGGCTGCCTTGGGGATTGTCTGGTTAGGTTTCCCCACTAACTGACATGCATGACAAGACCTGCAAAATTCAGTAACATCTTTCCTTATTCCTGGCCAATAAAAATGACTGAGAATCTTATGATAGGTCTTATTAACACCTAAATGACCTGCTAACGGCGTTTCATGCGCTATGGTCAGTATGTCTTTACGATAAGACTTGGGCACAACTACCTGATGCTTAATTGCCCATTCATCCTCCAACGAAACATCGGGAGGCCTCCACTGCCGCATCAATATGCCAGACTTGACATAGTAGTAGCATGGGTCAGGTAAAGATTCACCATCTTTAGCTGCATCATTAAACAAGCAAGAAATACTTGGATCATTGTGTTGTTCAGCAATCAACTCAGTCCTACAAAATGGCTGATCACCACTAACAAAATTAGTATCTACTTCCTGCTGGCTGTCTACTTTGGAAGAATCTCCATCCAACATGTTGTTGAGAAAAGTCTCACTCAAATCAACAGTACTACCCTGGTCTGTACTGACTTTTCTAGACATAGCTCTTGTAACAACACAGGACGGATATAAACCCGCTATCTCGCTTTCAACTGGCTCTGTGACTGAATTCAGAGAAGGCTTATCAACCATTAAGGGATCAACAGTAACTTTATCATGTGCTAAGTCATTTCCCAACAACAAATGAATACCCTCAAAAGGTAATGAAGGCTTAATGCCTACCCTGACAGGTCCAGATATCAAATCTGATGACAAATAAATATCATGAAGGGGAACACTGACAAAGTCACTAGACTCTACACCTCTAATAAGGGCACGAACCCCAGAGTATGACTCTTCAGAAAAGGGCAGAGTATTTATCAACAACAGAGACTGAGATGCCCCAGTATCCCTCAATATCTTTATAGGGGTAGCACACGACATGTCGCTTCTAAGCGACACTGAACCAGAATTGATAAACGGAGCGAAGCTATCCATAGAGCATTTGGGAATCTTATCCAATCCCATATCAGCTAACTCAGATCTGCTTTTAACTGCTGATGTAACTTCCGGCAATGTTTTGTGCATTGTAACACAAATACCTGTGGGTTTAGACTCATTCTCAGCTTCCCGTCTCCTTTTCAACTTGTAACATTCACTCATCACGTGACCTTCCCGCTTGCAAAAATTACAAGTGACCCTATTTCGAGGACTACCATTCCAACCTGAACTACGTGAACCATGAGCTGTAGAACCACTGGAGCCTGGTGTAGAACTCTTCTGTATAGAGCTACCTCTACCTGTTGCATGTGACTGGGTATTTCTACGTGTAAATGAATTAAATGGCTTACCCGTGTATGTAACCTTATGTGTCAAGGAATAATCATCAGGTAAACTGGCTGCCTCTTCAAGTGTACTCGCCTTCTGCACATGAACGAACACCTTTACATCATTATGAATACAACGCTTGAACTCTTCTACCAGCACAAGCTGACGCAAACTTTCAAAATCCTTGCCTATTTTCTTGGCTATACACCAGCAATCAAACAACTGCTCCTTAGCTCGACCAAACTCAACGTATGTCTGATCTCTACCTTTTTCACAGTTACGAAATTTCTGGCGGTAAGCTTCAGGCATAACCCTTCAAAATTACCTCTTTCACATAGTCATAATTGGAAGCAGTCTCTACACTTAACTGAGTGTAAATTTCCCTGGCCTTTCCAATTAGCACACTCTGTAATAACATAGTCCAGAACTCTTTAGGCCACTTCAAACTATTTGCAATTTTCTCAAAATGCAGAAAATATTTATCCACCTCTTTTTCCTGAAAGGATGGAACTAACCGAATGTATTTGGTGCATGATAGATGATAGTTCAATCCTGGTGTGATGTGTGAAAATGTCCCCACTCCCTGTGTATAGGTCATTGGACTCTAGAGCGTCATTTTTTATACATGTGAAGTTTCAAAAAATTCTACTTTATCACTGGGTAGTGGCCAACAAGTATTCAAATGGCGTTATCGGAAAATTGAAAACTGCATCAAACGCCACTTTTTATAAAATTCAACTAAAATAAAACCTTAACTGAGGGGGACTGACAGGAGGCCATACTTACGTGTGATGGTTTGCCAAAATCTCACTGTCGTCCTTGCTCTAGTTTTACTCTCTATGCTGTAAGTCTGTCACACTGTCGTCCCTGCTCTAGTTTTACTCTCTATGCTGTACGTCTGTCACACTGTCGCCCCTACTCTAGTTTTACTCACTATGCTGTACGTCTGGTACACTGTCGTCCATGCTCTAGTTTTGCTCTCTATGCTGTAGTCTTTTCTATTAGAGTACACAAACAAGAGTAGTGCATAAAAGAACTAATCGGCCAATTGATCTAATCGCTCATGCAGTGTTTACTGTAGAACTCTTTGACTACTTCAGGTCACATCGGAGTAAACTACAAACAAAGACAAAGCTTTTCGGAAAAAAGGAGGATCATGTACTGCTGCCTGGAACTGCCATGGGCCGAATGCACTGAATGGTAATTACGTCTCTCTAAATAATGTTTAATCGTATGTCGAGTTGACGAACACGGACTGTTCGAATGAAAAGCCCATGATAATACTCCTGCAAAAACTCCTGATTTAAAGCTACAGTCGAAAGAGCTGGACATAATAACACCATCTCATTAGTCAAGCCTCTGATGGTCGCAGCAAACTACTGATTTGACAATATGAGCAAGCGAGGTCTCCGCTTCAAATCTAAACAAATGCCTGTGTAAAGCCAGCATCACTTCTTGGCCATTAAAGACACATGCTGTCTCTCCGAGGAGACATTTTGAAGTGTCGGGTCATTTCCTTTCCATTAGATACTCCTCAGTGGTACATCTTTTGTAATTGGTTTCAAAGAATCCATCCATTTATCCTGACACCTCGTTGACTTTCCCGGTTTATCCGCCCATCAATTTTATATCGCGAAGAGATGGTGCCCAAAGGACGGGAGTCCTGTGGAAAATGACGTCTGTGTTCTTCTTTACTTTTCATGTTTACCGGCAGAGAGGTTACTTTCCTCAAATGGCATTCCCAAATCTGGAATGCTTTAAATTAAAGACTAAACTAATTAGTTCCGTCGCGGAGGTAATGCTTTAGACAAAATTAACTGAACTGTGGGCCCGTCTGTCTCTCAACAAGATAACGAAAACGTTTTCACAGGGATTTCTGGTCAGAAGTTGCATTTGAGCTAGATATTACTTCATTCTTTATTGCGATGATCTCAGTCGAGTGCTGGCTCTTCACCAAATGAAGATGTATAAAAGAAATGTGTCACTTTTTTCCCTTTGCAATGCGGCAATTAATACGTTGCATAGCTTTGGCGAGGTTTGCACTCTCTGAATGCATTCTTGATTATTATGTTTCATTGTTTGTGATGTGGCGATTTTGCTAGAGACAGTATATTATTTCATATAATTGCATGGGAGGTTAGGGGTTAATTTTCTGCCTTGTCCATAACGTAGACACAGGTTTTACCTGTAGAATGTAAATTTTTATGGGTTAGAGATATCCTTAAATTAAATTAGAATTTTTGTGGAATATTTTGAAATATATATATATTTTTTTTAACATATAGAGACAGGATATTTTGTGCACTCATGAGAGCAAGCTGTTTTTGTCGCCTTAATATAACTTTTGAAGGACACAGTTTCCGCGGACCCCTGTCCTTTCCAACGTAAGAATTTTAATACTTGATGACTTAATTAGAACACCGTATTTCACGTATAATACACTGACATGTTGAAGGAGTTTCTCTCCAAGCTTGGTGATCAGATATTGTTTGACTAGGTTGCAAACAACAGTTTTTTTTAGCGACCTTAAGTTTGGCGAAACATCCGCCATTGTTAATATTTTGAAGTGACAAATTCGAGTAGAGTTTCCATTACTTTTGGACATATTCTTGGTGTAACAAACCGCGTACGGCATCTTTCCAGTTAAAACAACATTAGTACTCACTGACTGTGGCATGATTTTGGCATAAAACGTCCTTTGTACCAAGTTTAAGCCACTAAATCATTTTTTTCTTGTGGTTGTTGTTGTTGCTTCGCCGCGCACGATCATCGTTCACTGTGAACTGCCGCTAGACGAGGTTGTCTACTTTACGACATCCTTTAGTGTTAATCTGATATTGAAGAGTTTCAAAAAGGGGCATTAACTTGTATTTGCGAAAGTAAATAGTTTCACTCCACAGGCTCATCTCCTTTCTACCTACAAGTTATTGTTCATCTTTCCATTATTAAGAAAAAAAAAAGAAGAAAAGAAAAAAAATGCGCCATGACCTTTGATACGCATGTACATGTATAGTATTTCTATACATAGATGTTGTTCCTTTGGTATTAGCCAATCAGTGCTCTGAGTACCATCCTTGGTGCTCATGAATATTTATGAGCATAGACTATAAATACTGGGCAAATTTCCACTTTTAGTCCCAGATGATCTCGGACCACCGTCGTGTTAACATCTAAATTTCCACCTAGTTAGCTTTCTAAGGCAGGTGTTTTACATGTATATAAGCAATGTGAAGTGGTAGCTAGATAAGTTGTCAGCACTGAAGTGGGATTTCAGCTTTAGAGCATACCTAGAGACAGTGGGACTGCTAGTTCCAAATTGTGACACAAGTGTTCCCAGGCTGTGGGACTGACTTTCCCAGGCTGTGAGACTGATATTCCCAACCATGATTGAGACAGTATATCTCAATAGTTTGTAACTGGGATTTTCTGGACCAAAATTTTATAATTCCCAAGTATGAGCTGAAACATTTATACTGGGAGAATTTGTGCATAAGTGCCCCCGAAGCATTAGTGGGACTGGGATTCCCGGTTTCGGCACAGTGAGACGCCGAGTCCCAGAATTTGGAACTCGTTTTCCCAAGTTATTACTGGACCAATTCTGGAACTGTTACTCCCAGAGAAGACCTGAAAGTATTATTTACTGATAATGTCCCCACACATGGCTGACATATTGTCTATATAACACTAGTAGGACATACCACTATCACAGCAGCACTAGGTTTAATACCTCCCTGAGATATCCCTAACACAGTTATCTGAACCATCTGAAGTACAGATGTTGTGCTTGTACACAGTACTGGCACTTTTACATATATATATATTAACATACTCCTGTCACTCTATTTAAATAAAACTGTTGCTGCTGTTTGTTGAACCTTAAAAGTCGGTCTTCTCTTGGTTATTCGAAGTTCAGAGCTAACTAGTGGTTTTCCCAAACATACTACTGAATGACACGGACTGACATTCAAAAGAATCCATAGCAGTATACAGATATTGTTCCAGAGTTCCACACTGGGTGCTTCAGGCTACCAATATTGTGCTTTCCCCTGTAGTAAATGGTGTGATTTGGAACTGGGATATCTGTATCGTTAAGAAGATATATATATATATAAAAACAAATCGCAACAATATTCTCTAACACGAATGCGTTCTTGATTCTTATGTTTCATTGTTTATATTTTCTAACACAAATGCGTTCTTGATTCTTATGTTTCATTGTTTGTATATTCTAACACGAAGGCGTTCTTGATTCTTATGTTTCATTGTTTGTATACTCTAACACGAATGCGTTCTTGATTCTTATGTTTCGTTGTTTGTATATTCTAACACGAATGCGTTCTTGATTCTTATGTTTCATTGTTTGTATATTCTAACACGAGTGCGTTCTTGATTCTTATGTTTCATTGTTTGTCTTCTTTAACACGAATGCGTTCTTGATTCTTATATTTCGTTGTTTGTATATTTTAACACGAATGCGTTCTTGATTCTTATGTTTCATTGTTTGTATACTCCAACACGAATGCGTTCTTGATTCTTATGTTTCATTGTTTGTATATTCTAACACGAATACGTTCTTGATTCTTATGTTTCATTGTTTGTATATTCTAACACGAATGCGTTCTTGATTCTTATGTTTCATTGTTTGTATATTCTAACACGAATGCGTTCTTGATTCTTATGTTTCGTTGTTTGTATATTCTAACACGAATGCGTTCTTGATTCTTATGTTTCGTTGTTTGTATATTCTAACACGAATGCGTTCTTGATTCTTATGTTTCGTTGTTTGTATATTCTAACACGAATGCGTTCTTGATTCTTATGTTTCGTTGTTTGTATATTCTAACACGAATGCGTTCTTGATTCTTATGTTTCGTTGTTTGTATATTCTAACACGAATGCGTTCTTGATTCTTATCTTTCGTTGTTTGTATATTCTAACACGAATGCGTTCTTGATTCTTATGTTTCGTTGTTTGTATATTCTAACACGAATGCGTTCTTGATTCTTATGTTTCATTGTTTGTATACTCTAACACGAATGCGTTCTTGATTCTTATGTTTCATTGTTTGTATACTCTAACACGAATGCGTTCTTGATTCTTATGTTTCGTTGTTTGTATATTCTAACACGGATGCGTTCTTGATTCTTATGTTTCGTTGTTTGTATATTCTAACACGAATGCGTTCCTGATACTTATGTTTCGTTGTTTGTATACTCTAACACGAATGCGTTCTTGATTCTTATGTTTCATTGTTTGTATATTCTAACACGAATGCGTTCTTGATTCTTATGTTTCATTGTTTGTATACTCCAACACAAATGCGTTTTTGATTCTTATGTTTCGTTGTTTGTATATTCTAACACGAATGCGTTCTTGATTCTTATGTTTCATTCTTTCTATACTCTAACAGAAATGCGTATTTAAAGGAAACAAGTTCATATTGGGACTGTTATTGTGTTGGATGCAGTTTATTATGGTAAATCATTCCTGTGCGGACATATTGAAGGGAGCATTTGACTTTTCAATCTAAAAATAGGCTCAGTTTGCCCATACATATATGTCTGCATTCCGATTACAAGCTTATTTGTGTTACGGAGAGGCTAGAGAGTAAGACTGGACATGGAATTCACCTTATAAGACATTACGCTGATAGAAGACAGAATTTTCCATTTATCTACTAACTCTTTGGGATAAACACTATTCTTAAAGGTATACAGGTAAATCGGTGTAATAGCTGCGTGGGATTTTCGTAAGGAGCATAACTCGGTTTACTCCTATTTAATTAAAATTAAGGCCCGGTACCGGCCATATATGCAAGTTAGTATCAAATATTAGATCCCTTGGCGAAATGAAATTTCGCCAGTCGCCATTTAAGAGATGAAACGAAAATTGAATTCCCACGATTGTATGTGTTTAATTATTTACACAGTGTAATTGCCATTTAATACAAGGGATATGGACTCTATTCCGACAAATATGGTGAACAAGATAATGCGATACACCCTCATAACATTGGTGTTTAAAGTAGAATACATGGACTTCATCGCTAATCGATTACAAGGGAAGAGTTTGTGACTCGCAGAGATTGAAGACAAGAATTCGCCACTGTGCCTTGCGTACCACTGATTGTCATCTAAATGCCAGTGTTATCAGTCACTTGAGAAATTCACGAGGAACTGTGAATTTACTTGTTTCTGGGGACAGTCTAGTGAATGAGACTCCGTGAGATTGGACCGGAATTGTTTCTTCAGTATTCTCCTTAAAAACTATACATGCAGTTTATTAATGTTTGCATTGGTTGGTATACTGTATATTTGTTGTACTATTTAGTTCAGATTATTCAATTATTTGAACTGAATTTATCTAAGTGTGTTGGTGTTTCTTGTTTTGTGTGAGGTTTATCGCCGTCTCATCGATGAATAGGCCATTTCATTACAGTTTTCCTCTCTGATAGCGATCTACAGCTGCTGCTGTAGTCTTTTGCTAAGCCCGCTGTATGTTGTATAGTACAGTGTATATATGTAAATATATATATATATCGATGTATATATCGATGAAGGTCATTGAGAAGCCATGGTGTTGGACCAAGCATCGTGATAACATGCTTTATTGACGGAAGAGATGCCGTCAAAGAAGTTTTTATGTTTTTTTTCTTCATGTTATTGAGATATGGCAAGCATATCTTCCTCAAATGACAATCCGAGCTCAAAAGAAGGTTTCTTTGTGAGCAAGAATCGTCAGTCAGTGGGATATGAAGTATACTGAAACCACAAGTCATTGCCTTTATAACAAGTACGACTTTGTAGTAAAGCCAGCATGAAAACATTTATTTATTTGAGTGGTGCTTTAGGCCGCAATCAAGCATATTTTATTTATTCGACAGCGGCCAGCATTATAGTAGAATGAAACTGGACAGAGCCCGGGGGAACCCAATCCCATCTGCAGGTTGTTGCCAGACCTTCCCACGTATGATTGTAGAGGAAACCAGAATGAACAGGACTTAAACTTACAGCGATCGCATTAGTGAGAGGCTCTTGGGTCATTGCGCACCTCAGGCATGCTAATCCCTTCGGTCTCCAATATGAAAACATGGGACTGGCGCCTACTTTGGCGTCTTCAATATAACGTCACGACATTGAGAGGTTATTTTCCAGGAAAGTTATCCCCCAAAATATATTCACATCTTTCAAACGTGCAGCCCATTTGTGACAGAGTATACAGTTATTAATACGATGGACATTAAGATTCTATGTATAAAAACATAGTCGTGTTTGTTTTAATGCCTTTTGGGGGCCTCCGTGGCTCAGTCGGTTAAAGCGCTAGCGCAGCGTAATGACCCAGGAGTCTCTCACCAATGCGGTCGCTGGGAGTTCAAGTCCAGCTCATGCTGGCTTCCTCTCCGGCCGAAAGTGAAAAGGTCTGCCAGCAACCTGCGGATCGTGGGTTTCGTGGGTTTCCCCCGGGCTGAGCCCGGTTTCCACCCACCATAATGCTGGCCGCCGTCGTATAAGTGAAATATTCTTGAGTACGGCGTAAAACACCAATCAAATAAATAAATAAATAAATTTAATGCCTTTTGTGGAGTGCAAGGTCATTTGTGCCAATTCTCTTGAATACACGGTATGGTGGTTGGGTCAAATACATTTGATACACTATATAGATATAGAAGACTACGTGTAGTAGTAGTATGTACAGAGAATAAAAGCAGAGCAGTGATGACCGTGGTTAAATAATAGCGGCTTATAGCCCCATTACGCTGGCTTATTCACAATTATGTATAAAATACAGCCATATTACAATATGTTAGACTTCACTGGTGTAGAAGTAGTCACAATTTTGTGTTGTCTATGCAGTTAATATGCTATATTTTTCATTTAATAAATGAAAAAAGCCATTTGCTCGTCCATTCGCATTGCACATATGTGATGTTTGTATCAACAATATACGACTACTTCATTTTGTTGCGCCTACATATTGGCACTTTTTGTATTTATTTAATTAATTTTAAATCTGATAAGAAAAATGTTTCATTAATCCGAGAGCGATCAGATTACATTTACTTTACGCCATACGTGGAAGATTTCGTTAGTGACACTGTAAAACTAATCGTCCCCGAATAAAGAAAACATTCCGATGACTTAAAAAAATGAAATAAGATGAATAAGTAAATAAATATATGCATAAGCCAAACAACATAGAATGTCGTGAATTACAACAACCGTCAGAGAAGTAATTCCTGTTTACAAAAAAACAAAGAAAGCAACGGAAAAGTATTCGATTTAGCTTGAATATTGTCAAACAATCACAGATAAAATTACGAATGACGAATATTTCACAGTATTTTAAAGAGATGAGAAGAGAGGTATTATGCTATTCGCAGGTGAACTTTTTGAAAAACTCTTTTACACGCATTCTTTTATTTTTATGGAACGAACACTTCGTCTGTCTGTACCATTTCAAGCTTCGAAACCCCAGTTTGTATTTGGCTTGTCTTATATGCACCATGGTAGTAATAACGGTTAATTAGCATCACTGGTACAAAACCATCGATGTAGTTCTTGACAGTGTCGATCAAAGAATACACAATTGACAAAAATCAGTTGACACTGTCTGAGCAGAGTAAATCAATGTCTTGGTTTAAACTAATGTCACGCGCTTTGTGTCTGTTTGTGTAAACATATTTCCTGATTTCTCGCCATTGACGTGAGTCTGCGAGATTAGATCTGATTTTAGGTTAGAAACATGTTTTGGTTAACAAAGTGACATCCGGTACAAATGAGGTCGGAAATTGACGACTAAGGCGACGAATTAAACTTGTGCGTGACTAGAAAAATATATTTTGCTGAACACAGAGCATATTTGGCCTGAAGGATGGAGGATTTACATGTATCTTAGTACCCAGTATTATTTATCAATGTTTGACTGCTTTTTTTCATCGTACTCAAGACTATTCCACGTATACAACAGCGACCAGCATTGGTGGAAGGAAAGCGAGGATTTGCCCAAGTCAGTAAGTCAGTATAAGCTGGACATGCTTACAATAACTCAATTGCTGCAACATTATTTTCATCTTCTAAGAGAAAAAACAAACACTTGCAAATAATACGTGTATGGCTCTAAGCGTCGAAACCGATATTCGTATACCAGACGTCAACCAGTAAGGCGTGAGTGAATGAGTGCTTGGGGTTTAACGTCGTACAATTTTTCAGTCATATGACGACGAAGGAATCATTAGGGCGCATGTACGTGTAATGTGCCTCCTTGTTGCAGGACGGATTTCCACCGCTCTTTTATTTAGTGCTGCTTCACTGAGACGACTTACCGAAGGCAAGTATTTGGCCTTTTTAACCAGCAGATGTGTTCATCATGGATTTTGATCATGTTTATGAATTATGGTTTCAATACATTTACAAATATTATATTTATTTATCTATTTCATTGGTGTTTTATGCCGTACTCAAGAATATTTAACTTATACTATGGCGGCCAGAATTACGGTGGGAGGAAATCGGGCAGAGACCGTTGAAACCCACGACCATCCGCAAGTTGCTTGCAGACCTTTCCCACGTACGGCCGGAGAGGGAGCCACGGACCAACCAACGGAGCCAGGGAGGCCCCCTATAAAATTATAATAATTTAGGTTAAGTGCATATATTTGGATATAAACAACAAATTTACATTTATTACAAAAACATTTTGAATTAACCTTGGCTCCTAAAAGAAAAAAAAATGGGACAAAAATTAAAGAACGTTTTTGCAACGGTGCAATAACACAGGAGCCTTCCAGCATCGCGGTAGCTGTGAGTTCAAGTCCAGATAATGCCTTCCTCTCCAGCCGTACGAGGGAAGGTCTGCCGGTAACCCCGGGTTCTGCATGGTGTTCTCACAACATTATGCTTGCACCATTTTGGCATCATGTTTATGTTTTCTTCTCCTTTCTAGTAATACCGAATTGATATCACTTAAGTTTGCAGGAATAATAAACACCACATTGTCGCAATTAATATAAAGATAACCACTCAGACAGCATCTGAACATCATATCTCACTATTTTCGAATCACATGGCTCCGTTGCTAGAGTGTGCTTGGCTGTTTTCCTCCAAAATAGTCGCTTACAGTTCCTCCAGTTCATAGTTGAAACACAACGCTCACAGAGAAGTTGTCAGACTGGTGTGATGATGTTTCTAACGAAATATTCCACCAGTTATTTTTTCACTTTCGTTGCCCAGTGCGGCCATCTTGATTCGATAATGGTGGTTAGCGATGTTTGGCTTGCTGTCCATGTGTCCATGTCGTTTTATCTACGATTCACTGGGTGAATTTATGAATTTATAATGTCTGCAGGGTCAAAGGAAACATGTTTTAGCAACGTACAGATGCCATACCCTGGGGAAAGTTCCAGGTTCATTAATGAAAGAGTAGAGATCTGTATTTCAGATAGCTAATCGAAGAGAAAAGAAACAGATCTCAAACATACCACCAGAAGTAATGTCATGCACCTACATGTAACAACGGATAACCAGCGTTTTATCCCAGTGGAATTAATTAACACCTTATGGGACTCCCCAGTCTAGCTGTGCTGATTAGTATATATCAACAAATGTAAGTCTTAAAAGTGGTACTTATTTCTGCTTCGCTTGGCGCCCAGGAGAGACATTAGAGCAAGGATGCAAGACTGTTTGGCACGGTGTCAGTATAATGTCAGTACACATGACTACCTGGGGTGTCATGTATGATGCATGATTCTTCAGTGGCGGCATAGACTCGCCCTGTCACAAGAAGACGTATATGTATACACATCTAATGACTGCTCGTCGTCATCTTAAGACTGAAAAATTGTTAAGTACGACGTTAAACCCAAAGCATACAAACTTATAAATACACTGGTAAGTCATGCCCACTTCGTGTTACATACATGTAGCCGTGTAAACAAAGTCCCTGTCTTTAAAAACGTCAGTCTTCGGAGATAAAGCATCGTCTGAGGTTTAAATGGCCTCCATCTTGAACTATGGAAGGCACCTTACACCATCATTATACAAACTCGGCCGATACTGTTATGTCAGTACGGCACACATGTTGTTTTTAGGGTTAAAGATATCTTGTCTTAGCGGACTCTAGGTTGCCAGGAAGGAAGTCTCCCTTTTCCTGGTCTCAGACTTCCTATACCCGGACAAACACTGAGATTTACTCTGAGCAGCTATCGTAAATCAGCTTAGGTCCACTTTGTAAGTATTCTCCAACTGGTGATCGACCGAATTCCGCTAAATGCAATTCACCCAAATCCTCTTTACCACCTTATCGAGATTACCCGAAACTTGACCCTACTCTGACCTTGACCTTAATATGAATACAAAAGATATTGACATGAGCAGAATGGCGGATTGTCCTACTTAAGTAAAAAAAAAGTGATGTATACGTATTTTGCATACCGGTATACATTGCCACTTACAAAGCAACACAATAGTTCGTTACCAAAATGTCAAGTGCAAGTCGAATTCTTATTTTTCGTTATTATTATTTTATTTGACCCTTCAATTTCCGTATGATCTTGGGTTTCCCGATTTCCACCCACCATAACGCTGGCCACTGTCGTCTAAGTGAAATATTCTTAAGTGCGCCCTAAAACGTCAATCAAATAAACATTAAATAAATAAATAAATTGTTTGACCCTTTTCCTCCCCTTCGGAGACAACTTCTGTGGCCTAGTGGCTAGAGCATCCGCCTCGAAGTCGGTAGATCCAGGATCAAACCCGTGTCCGGTCATACCAAAAACTTAACACTTAACGGTTACTTGTACTGTAACCGCCGTTACAGAAAGTATTATTCTCCTAAAGATTTGTGTATTATCTAAATTTTACGTTTTAAGAAATTTGTTTTCATGGATAGCTTCTTCAGCAACATAGGTTTAGATTTTTACGTTACCACGCACCGAAGTACAAACGAAGGCGGCAAACTCCGTCCACCTTTGTCTTTGTGCTTTGTACTCATAATTTCGGACGTGTGGCAACCCACAGTGTGAGTAACATTATTTCTTAGGACTCTTATGCTCATCCTGCCTTTTAGATTGAACACTGACAGACTGGAATTTGTCGTCAATTGCTCGTAGTTCATAGCCGTGTCATTTCACAGATTCACCACGCGGTAGCCGAACTACGATATTATTCGAACTAGAATAATTAGAACTAGAGCACGTGTGGCACGTAAATATGTATAATAAAAATGGTAAAAGGAAGTAGTGAAAAACTACCTTGTAAAACCTAAAGTACACAGTCTAAGTGTAAACTCTGCTCCACATAGGTGTATTGATACATACATGAGTAATGTGGCTGTACGTATTTTCACTGTGACGTGTTTAATGTAGCTCGTTTATTAAAGCAGGGATGTAACCCGAGGTCTCATATGATACAAGGTATTTGTGGATGATACCTAATGTAAACAACCATACTGGCTGACAATCATGTTCTTCTGTTACTGATAAACCATTGCTTTTCTTTCTTTTCTGCAGACTTCTATCCTTCCATTCTCCACGCAACTGTGGATTGTGCAGTCATTAAACTGTCAATGGAATATGATGACCTGTCGTTGGTTTAGTTTTTGGGGAGTGCAGGTCAACGTAGTGCAATTCTCACTCTTTGTGGGAAGAGGTATGATATTATGTGTTGCTCCCTCGCTTGGCTTTCAGCACAGAGGCAAGAGCAAGGAAACAGGACTTGTTGGTTCGGTGTCAGTATAATGTGACACTTTCATCCCCCCCTCCCCCATTTCTCCAGCACGAAAGAAGTCTATCTATTTTCAAATTCAAATCTAATTTTAATTTCATAACAACTGTAAAGAAGACAAGTGTCAGCATCCTTGAATACTCGGTCTCTTCTTCTACCACATACATATTGCACATCGTCCTATTATTCTAGTCTACTTACTTGGAACAGGCAGAAGTATACAGCCACACATATAGCTTAACATGCCTCTGGCATTGTAAACATCCGTCCTGCTACAAGGAGGCACATTTAACGATGTCCTCCCACGGCAAACTTTGTTCTTTCGCAACGCTAGCTGCCTTTGACTAATGAAATCGCGCAGGTGTATGTAAAATAACTGCCCAGTATTTTTAGTGTCATATGTCCTTTTTCGGCCAGTGGATGTTTTACCGTGTACATTTCTCGCTTTTATCACAACTGTTACGTTAACGCATGGGTGACGGAAATCGGGAAAGACCCATTGGGAAAGCCACCACAAATAGTTACAAACCTGGCAACCGTCCAGACAATATGGTCGACAATGATTCAGCAAGAGCTGGATTTGAACACGAGCCACAGTTTTGCTGAAAGGTTTGTCATTTCCCAGCAAATTTCCCAGCAAGATTCGTCAATGGAGGGTCCCGGAACCACGGAGAGGGAATTAATTAATGTTGTGCTATACTTCATGCCACTTCGCGATAAGAACAATTACGCGGATGTTTGTCATAGCGATCATAGCGATCATAGCGGATTGTAAACTCTGATAAGCAGAGACAAAGCGAAGGAACGGCGTCCTCTGTTGATCAGTACCTGATAACCCGCAAAATATTACACCACAATGTGATAACACAGGTTGACATCAGCTTACGCTGTACGTTGCCCTTACGATAAACTATTATAACCTGCTAACATCTATGGTAGAATATACACACAGTCTTCAACATCTCATAGTAATGGACAAAGGCTTGAGTGGAAATTTAGTTTACATTGTACCGATGAACCTTTGCCTGTGACCTGTGACATTTGTTCCGTTTACCCCGGCTAATTTGCATGTAAATGACCGAGATAATATTTCATTCACAGCATTAGTAATGAGAACTCCATACATACATTTATATCTATAACTTAGAGGCATACATAGCTGGAGAGACAATCCCATTGCCAGAAAAACGGTCAACAAGATGGATGCTAAATACTGGGGCCTCGTGATATTTTACACCACGGCCGTGGCTGCAATCACCAGTAAAGAGCTAAGACAATGCGAGAAAATAACGGAAGCGATGTGTACCGAAAACCTGCCATATAACATGACTGCCTATCCGAACATGCTTGGTTATCCAACTCAGATAAACAGCGGTATGAATCGCGGAGTTCTTTACCGTCTGTTGCAGCACGGTTGCAGCGCACATCTACGACATTTTGCATGTTTAGTTTACGTTCCTCCTTGTTCTGGAATGAGAGCATGCAGAAGCCTTTGCAAAAAAGTGCGAGACGACTGTGCGCCTGCGCTGGAAAAATTCGGTAATGACTGGTTTGACGATTTTCGCTGTGATGTGAGATTTCCGACCGACCATTGTGTGATGGAAAACGGCTTAATTAAGGAAGGTGAGTGTAGAAAAACAGAAATTTTGCTTCCGTCGATTAAATCAGTTAGCAATGTAATGCATATTGTAGTTTGGCAATTAACCAAAAAGTTAAAAGAAGCAGTTAAGTAAAGTTAAGTATAATGTGCAATATCGAATTTTTAAAATACCGCTATAAAATACTTCTAGCGATAATATTTGATCTGATTTTCTCCGCTGCAAATCAGTAAAAGTTACATCTTGCAACATTTCTCACATTTTGGCCAATAGCCTTTCCCGGGCGTAGAATCTCAGTACCATTGTGTACATGGCCTTGATATAGCCCGAAAATCATAGTTCTGATTTGTTATTTTGTTAAACCATACATCAAAAAGTTTATTTTGCCTTAGCATTATGTCCAGGGTGGTGTGTGATTTGTCGTTGGGATCACACAGTCTAGTATAGGCAGGGCTTGCGAGACAGACAGCAAGAACTTATGTAATAAAATTACCTGTTTTATCTGTTTGACCTCTTTTACTTGTTGTTTCGGGACCGATAGATCCAGGATCAATCCTTGATCGAGTCACACCTAAGATTTTAAAAGAGGAAGTTGTAACTTCCTCGCTTGGCGTTCAGAATGGAGGGGATAGTGCAACGACTGGTTGACCCGTATCAGTATAATGGCTCGGGCGGGACGGCTTACTTGCCTTCGGTAAGTCGTCTCAGTGAAGCAGCACTAAATAAAGAGCAGTGGAAATCCGTCCTACAACAAGGAGGCACATTACACGTACATGCACCCTAAGGATTCCTTCGTCGTCATATGACTAAAAAATTGTAGAGTACGACGTTAAACCCCAAGCACTCACTCACTCACTCTTTTACTTGTTCGAAGTCTACAGTTGTACAGTTATAGGCTACTCTATAATAAATGATGTATGCGCGAATGTTAGCAAGTGTTCAGATCACAGGGCTATACTGACGTCACATTATTCCAACATTAATATGCCATACGAGACAGCTAATGCGATCAAGTGTATACCGTGGTGCATTACTGAAGTGTCTTGAGTTCGGGTCGTGGCCAACTATTATTTGTATGTCACAAGATGAAAGTTCGTCAGCAACTGGCCAAATGTCGTTGGTTTACACCTGGCACTCCGGATTTCGTCTACAGATAACAATGACCACAGTTATACTTTTACTATTATTTGCGAGTTTTTGTTTGCAACCTTTCAGAGTGTGAGCCGATGAAAGTCCCGATGTGCCAAGGACTACACTACAATAGAACGCAGTTCCCTAACATTTTTCTTCATCGGTCCCAAGAGGAAGCCAGAATCGCCTTGGAAATGTACGAGCCTCTCTACACCATGTGTAGACCTACTGATAGAGAAAAACTTCGACTTTTCCTCTGTTCTGTCTATGTTCAGAGTTGCTCTCTTCCCATGCCGTGTCGGAGTCTGTGTAATGAAGCTCAAGATAGCTGTTCTCAAGTTCCGTTTGTTTTTCCCGCAAGACTGGCCTGCTCAAATTTCCCTGATATCGACTGCATGGATGATAAAGGGGAGATAATCACAGGTGAGTGTTCAGGCTTAGTCCTAGACTGACGTACATGTACATTAAAAGTGGTTAAATCATTACTTAGTCCGGTAAATTTGGCTATGGTTTTTCTGAGATTGTTTTCCGGTTTCTTGACTCCGGGGTTTTAACAGTATCTAAGTAACATTCCTTCAAATTCAGCTGTTCGTGGGAGCGGTTCCTGGCCAAGTGGTTAAAGATGCTTGCTTTCTGTTCGATGGGGTACACTCTGTGCTTGTTTAATACAGATATTACAGGCATAGGAAACACTAACGCGAAGTATATCAGATGAACGCCCATTAATAACTGTCCACACAAATAGTTTTTGTTTATTTTTGTACATTTAATCTTTTCAATCCTCAAAAATCGGCCCCGAAAGCTCAATTGGTAGAGCCTCCGCTCTACCAATTGATCCAGGGTTAATGCTTGATCGAGTCACACTTAAGACCTTAAAAGAGGAAGTTATAACTTCCTCGCTTGGCGTTTAGCGTTAAGGGAGAGTGCAACGAATGGTTAACCCGTATGATTATAATGGCTCGAGTGAGGCGGCTTACTTTCATTGGGAAGGTCGTCTCAGTGAAACGGCACCAGAAAAAGAGCTGTAGAAATTCGTCCTGCAAAAAGGAGGCACATCTCATGCATTCAAGTATTCATTCGTCGTTATATGACTGAAAAATTGTTAAGTACAATGTTAAACCTGAAGCACTCACTCAATCGAGAAAAAACGCATTTGGGACTTCTACAATGAACTTTTCTGACCATACTGGGACTAGTGACGTCACATCGTGTTTTTGCCACTTAACACACATTCACCGCTTGAACTCGTCGTTCTCAATGCATATCAATATACCTCTATGAATGTATTCGCTGAATGGAAAGTGCAACGAACTAAATAAAGGAAAAAATGTGGATGTGACCTCAGTGATATCACCATAGAATCTGATGTTTTGAATCCGTTGGAAAATCATAAAAAAATCAATCGGATTATTTTCCTAGACACTGTTTGATGGTCTTTCCTCTGATATATTCTTCATTTTAGTGTTTTCTTTGCCTTTGAACTTGAACATAGAGTTTTGCTGATTACCCCTCCCTCACTGGCTGAGGAGCCATTATGTTCCAAAACGCTTGGGTGACCACTCGTCTTTCACCAAATCGGAGTATGATGTTCATAGCTGTACATGACTTGTGAGAAAGTCTTACAGTAACATGCCAAACATTTACCCTCATTATATATCAAAATAAACAGTCTTTTTGAAATCGATATCTATTTAGTTGGTGTTTACCGCCGCTCTAAAACACATTCCGCATTTGAGCAAAAGACATTAGCGCGCGAACTAAAAACAACTGCATAAACATGTCATTGTTATCGAGAGCGCATTTCGCGGCGTTATTGTGCCCGGTTTCTCTACTTCCTCCATATCAACCAACAACGTGACGAGGTGAGTAGAGTTTCCGTACCTAATCGTTGTTTTTCTAAATAGGTGGAAAATGATTCGCTTAACAGGTAGTTTGTTTGTTCTGAATCCATTAGTACAATACCTATGTGATCTTTTCCCTACTTCTTTGCAGTGAAATGTACATTTGTCACCTATTTCCTCTTTGCAATGTAATACCAGTTTGTACATTTGTGACATTTGCTACTATTTAAGCATTTACATGAACAGTTCGAATAAAACGTGACAAGGTGAGTTGAGTTTCCTTATCTAATCGTTTTTCTAGTTAGTTAAAATGTTTTGCTTTTCGTATCTTTGCAATGTAATATCGGTTCGTACAATTGTGACATTCTTCATCTTTGTAAAGTAATATGTTTTTACATCTATCACCTTTTTCCTCTTTGCACTGTAATATCCGCCTGTACATTTGTGAAATTTCCAGTTTGCTACAATTTAGGCATTTACATGAATGGTTGGAACAAAACGATAATTGGGGAGGCCGTTTCTCACAGGTAACATTTGACCATTTGCCAACTATCGCACTCCCATCACGACTCTGGGGTTTTAGTGTCTATGAGGTAAGTCTTTATATCTTATATTCTGATACGTCCGCGATATGCATGTAGCAGCTTAATAACCATATGGAAAGAACTACTATCTAGCATGGCATCACACTGTTCTCTCAGTGTTCTTCCACTAACTAGAATTAGTTTATATGTCAGATAAAATAGTGCGCATCAATGCGCCGAAACAGACATTCGTATGCCAGCCGTCAACCAGTAAGGACGTTTCTGGTCAATAATCGCAAGGCCAATTCCAAATAACACAAACCACCAAAGAAATAAGAAAGTATATAAAGTAGGACAGTTTTCAATGATGTTGGAAAGCCGCAAGGTATGTTCTAGGCGTGAAATGAGTATTTAAACCTTATAGCCTACCATGCCAGAATATCAGTTGCCGACAACAGTTGATATCTGTTACAGGAAAATGTTCCCATGAAGTGACATATTCGAAATAGTAATATATATAATATATATATATATATATATATATATATATATATATATATATATATATATATATATATATATATATATATATATATATGAATTATTATAAACAGTGTAACAAAAGTAAGATCAGATAAACATTACAGCCATTAATTTAGTTTGTGTATATCCAACAAATGGGTCAACTGAAAGGAAAGAATTTACAAATTATTACTGCCTGGTTCTTGTAGAGGAGATTAATATCACAACAACAAATGCCGCGACATCAACGTATACCATAACGACCTATACTCTGGAGGAACTATTTTAAAAAACGAGTCCTTTCTCAAACAGAGCAGTATATCCGTACTTTCCCGTCACACCGACATACCACAACGTTACTGGATTCCAAACATGTACAACCTGTGCCACCAAACTTGTGTATACGCTTTTAAGGAAGGTTCTGCAAGAAGTACAGTCATTTTGGAATAAGTACTCCTGTGAAAGTGTAAAATATACAGGCGTTAACAGTATGTGGATACTTAAGGATTCTAAACGTCTCGCCGAGGAACTACACGCTCTAATAAACGTACCGTATCAGAACATATCTACATGTATTTGAGATTTTTCTACTCTCTATACTACAATTCCTCACAGGGATTTAACTTATATAATTTCCTGACTAATTGTTTCGGTGTTTCATAAAACCGGTCACCTCTATATTAACATGCCACTAAGCCTTCTTCAGTTCGACTACATACATAGGTTGCCATTCGAGGTATGTTTCGATTTTCATCCAGTTGCTTGAATTTCTCTTTAATAACACCTAGGTAAAATTCGGGAAAACCATATATCAAGATTGTATAGGTATTCCGATGGTTACAGATTGTGCCCCCTTTTGGTCGACCTATACCTGTTCTCATATGAATACGACTATATGCAGAACCTACAAAGGAATAATATTCACCAGGTCCGATCTTTCTCGTTCACTGAGAGATATATTGATGATCTGATACCATTAAACAATGGAAGTACAGCAAACGATGTTTACATATCTTTGCTGGATTTACAGGAAACCACAGAATCTTCAGATAGTACATGTTATCTGGAATATGTTTGTTCAAAGACCTAACCGGTTTCCTCTGTCGCAGACGTTGCAAGAAGTTTCAATTTTGATTTTGTGAATTATCCTTAATTGAACAGCATTATACAGAAGGGTCCTCTATATGACATGTAAATGTCTCGCCTTGTAGTATTTCTTAAATCCTGTTGTGTTGTGTGACGATTTCAAGCAACGCCACAGGTTATTACTACCAAATCTAGTGTGTCAAGGTTATCCCATCAAACGCCATTCACTTCAAGTTTCTAAAGTTTTACCATGAGGATAATTCTTTTTTAAGTAAATATGGACAGAGCGTCCAGAATCTCAAATGCTCTGCTCCAGGATTGTGTCTAGTTCAGCTTAACCCCGGGCTAGGGGTGGTATATTCATCGTCATGAATAACATCGTCACTTTGGATATATGAAAAGTTACAATCAAAGCGCAAATGAAATACATATTGTGTTATCAACAACTTATATTCTAGCATGGTACACGATTTGAATAATGATTTCTCTCAGTCATCTAGAACTTGCCTGGCGTCCTTTCAACATCTCTGAAAATTGTTGGCTGCTTCCCTTTGCATGATTCAGCACTTATTTTTACTTGGCATAAGTTCTTACTTATTAGGTGTTGGGCGTCGATTTGCGATTACTGGCCTGGAACGTCCAACTTGGTTGATATCTGGTATAGGAATGCCTGTATGGACGCATAGTCCCAAGGTTTATATATTTTCCCTGATGGATGTTGTAAATTCTCCACTTACTTACACGAGGGGCATGCACGCTTTACACGTTTTCAAGTGTAACGATGGAAAAAGACAGGGAAATGGTAACACAATCAAAATTTCGCCAAAAACCATCCCAGATTATTCTGCTGTGTTAAGTGTGGCTATTAAAGCACAGGACTTCCCGTAGCGCATTAAACTTTATATTAACAGAAAACCAAACTAATTCAACATAATCCTCAATTTATCGTTGTGATTTATATTCGTAAAGGAATAAACTTGATATATCATCCAAACAGCAGATCCCACAGGTGGGTAAGATACAGGTGCTCCATATTCACTTTCATGCTCTACCATAGCTTTGAAGAGAAAATCATTGTTGATGCGTTTTCCGTGGTGCATAGACATAGCGCGTCGTTTGTATATGGCAAGCCGCGCGAGACTACATACAATGTTTATCAAACATGTTAATGTTGTCTATAAGCTAGTCCAGACATGAGAAAAATCCAAATCATTCAGCCATGATAGATGCAGACTTAAATGTAATTAAAAACGTACAGATTAGAAAACCAGAGCGGCGACAACAGCGTGATACCTGGCAAATGGTCACACGTAACCGGTGAAATACTGTCCCTTGCCAATCTAGCCCAGAGCTTTATTCTAACTGTTCATGTAAATGCATAAAAAGTATCAATTTACCCGACCATAACACCATGGCTTAAGCCGAATTAGGTAAGAAAAAGTGCAGTGATATTAATTGCAGTTTATTTAGACGTCACTGGTCCAGAAGTACTCAAAATGCTGTGTTGTAATCACATTTAACATACAATCACATTAAAACAATGCAAAGGGACTTGGTCTCGGGAATCTTAGTCCACCAGCAGAATCCTGATATATGCAGGAATACAATATAATTAAAGACGTAGAGCACAAAGAGTAAAACTAGAGCAGCGACGGCGGCTGTGATAGCTGGCATACGTAACCGGTGAAAAACGCCCTCTGGTCAATTTACCTCAGTCCGGACTTTATTCTAACTGTTCATGTAAATGCATAATTAGTAACAAAAGTAACATACGTATGAATAACTATATTCTGGACAAGTAATTATTATTTATGACATCCAGGAAGAGACATATAAGTGAGATTAAAAATTGTGTAGATCAACCCAAGGTGAGGATGGAGGACTGTGCGTCACAAAACCTACATTGAACAGCTTAAGAGCTCCTATAAAGTGACTGAGTTTACAGATAAGCAAATGTTTTGCTAAACTGCATGCAGGTATCAGTGCTGAACTGGAGAGGCTGAAAACTACAGTAACTGAAGTTCGTATCCTAATAAGTTCAGTTGCGAGTACTGTGGAAACACTGACGACCGACATTGCGCAAACACACGAGGAAACAATTCCGACGTTAAAACAGCTTGATGAGGAGCGAAATGAGCGGTTCATATTTAATGCCTGAGGGCGAAAATGGAATGTGGCCAAAATAATGAATCTCCGTTTGTAAACACTTTAATTTGGCAAAGTAAACTGGATGCTGTTTCAGGCTGGCCATAGGGTTGACGCGGTGCCAGCGACTCTAAAAATAATACTGTTGGCTTTGTCCAGCTGTCTGAGCTCACGCATGTCCTTGCAGCCGCGCAAAATCTACCGCGAGGATCAAAACGCGGTGCTATCCCAAACCTGCCCCCTATTCTGGCACAACACAGGTACGGTGTCGTTATAACAACCACCCCCTGAAGAACAGTGCAATAAAAACATCGTGACCCTCGCTTTGTGGTAATCAAACAAAGATTCACATAACACGGTGGATTATATGAAGAACACTCATTTCTGTAACATCTGACCAAGTCACCAGCAGTCTGTTTACCTGTTTGGTTATGCAAGACGTCAACCGCAGATGAGACCAGCGGCCTCCACAACAGTCAACATCCCAAGTGGACTAATTGTTATCATGTGACATTTTCTGTTGGAATTTTCTGTTCAAAAGTTTACACTAAAATAAATGATATTTACCTATTTAGGTTGCTGGACTTCAGGCTGTTGATATGACTGTTAAATATTTTTCCATACGAGTGAGTGCTTGGGCTTTAACGTCGTACTTAACAATTCTTCAGGCATATGACGACAAAGGAATCATTAGGGTGCATGTACGCGTAATGTGCCTCCTTGTTACAGGATGGATTTCCACCGCTCTTTTATTTAGTGTTGCTTCACTGAGACCGAAGACAAGTAAGCCGTCCCGCCCGAGCCATTATACTGATACGGTTCAACCAGTCGTTGCACTATCCCCTTCATGCTGAACGCCAAGTGAAGAAGTTACAACTTTCTCTTTTATAGTCTTAGGTGTGACTCGATCAAGGATTGAGTCCTGGATCTACCGGTCCCCGGACGCTCTACCAACTGTGCTATCAACTGTGCTCTACCAACTGTGCTATCCGGGCCATACGAAATACCATGCCAAGGCTACACCATATAGTCTTCAATTTGTCTATTAGGGATGGTTAAATATTCTCTGTTACTGTCTTAATCTAAAAAAATGGTAAATAATCTAGGGTAATAATTCATGCTATGATGATTAAGTACTTTATTATGTGTAATGACTAGCTCTTGATGATGACAAATTTGTGTTGACTTGCTTGCTCAATAATCGAGAAATACAGCTGATTTTTTAAAATATCTTTTTACTTCATAAACAATCTAATCTTGAATTCTTGAATCTTCTACAACCCAGGCCGGCCCCGACAGCACAGATGGTAGAGCGTCATCTTCGGGAGCGGTAGATCCAGGGTCAACCCTTGGTCGAGTCACACCTTGGAATTTAAAAGAGTAAGTTGCAACTTCCTAGCTTGGCGTTCAGCATGAGGGAGATAGTGCAGCGACTGGTTGACCCGTATCAGTATAATGACTTGGGCGGGGCGGTTTATTTGCCTTTGGTAAGGCGCCTCAGTAAAGCAGCACTAGATAAAAGAGAGCTGGAAATCCGTCCTGCAACAAGGAGGCACATTACATGCATCTTAAGGATTCCTTCTTCGTCGTATGACTGAAAAATTGTTAAGTACGACGTTAAACCCCAAGCACTCACTCATTCACTCACTCTACGACTCAGATCATTGTTGGACGCCTGATTCTGTTGGCACTAATTATTAGAAGTATCCACCAATGCACTGATTCATCTCTAGGCTCTTTTCTAAGTAAAAAATAAATAGGAGATTCACTTTTATTTTGATGGTAATGAATGTGTTTAAGTTTACTGTATATATTTTGTATTTACATCTCGACCTACCACAGAGCAATAACGATGTCAGTGCAGTACACATGTGTTCAGATATTACTCAGACTACAATTAAATATAATGTAATCACAATAATAATCAGTAGCTATGGCTGATCCCACATCCTAAACGGGCAATCCACCCCATCGTGATCACAGAATGCTTTCTACTGACATGCTACATACTTCTGGTCATTCAGCTATATCTAACGATATCTCTTCTGTACTCTATGATTTGAAGAACGAAAAGTAATTAACGAGTCTTAAATTTAAATTTAAATTTTCAGCCATAGGCGTCTCGGAAAGTTGGCTAAATCCATGGCGAGAAATAAGCGAAAAGGTGGAGGCCTCGTTCTGTCTATAAGCTATGAATACAATGATACTGTTCTGAGGGAAGAAATTTCTTTTGTTGATGATAATGGTGATTATGAGTCGTTATTTGTTGGACCAAAAAATTATCTATCGCCCCCCAGATAAAAATATTAACAATTCAATCAAAATTTAGGTATTGTATTTGATAATATAATAGCAGGGAACAAAAGATGTCTTCTGATGAAAGATTTTAATCTGCATCTTTTCAAAACCAATCGTCATTCACCAACTAAACAGTTTCTGGAATTAATGCAGTCATATTACTTTTTCCCGAAAATTACCAAACCAGCTAGAATGAAGTCTGCAACGGCTACCTTAATAGATAATATATTCGTAAACTATCATGATTCCTAGGCTTTCTCTGGTGTTTTCCTGTATGACGTCACTGATCATTTCCCTGTTTTTCATATCGACAGACAAATATTCTCAGTACTATCAAGTCAATCCACATTAACGTACAGACTGTGGAGCAAAAGGAACAATTCCTCACAAAAACACAGCACAAAAATTGGGACAAGATCTATAACGTCAACCACGTAAACTTAGCATTAGAAATTTTTCTGAACGATTTCAGTAACATCAACGATGAGTGTGTCCAGCTCATCGAAACAATTATTTCCAAATCCAAAATAAAAAGGCCATGGTTAGAATACGCTATTTTAAAATTTATTAGAGAAAAAACCGTCTGTATGGACTTTATTTATCACAGAAAGAAGAGGAAACGCTACAGAAATAAAGTAAACCACACTCTCAGTCTTACTAAGAAAAGATTTTACGAAGAAAAGTTCACAATAGCACATGACACTACCAAAGACACGAGGAAAGTATTAATGGACTTGTTAAATAAATCCAGGTCCAAAAAGCTGCCAGACTCGATTGTCATCAGTGGTAAAGTAACATCCTGTACCAAAACTATCGCGGAGGGTTTTAATAAATACTTCTTTATATTGCAACTAAATTAGACGATACGTTACCTAGATCAAAAATAGCTTCAAAGATTATCTGCCTTTACCAACTGCTGCATATTTCAATTTACAGCCTTGTTCAGTGTTAGAAATTGAAAATCGTATTGCTGGTGTAAAAAAATAGTAGCCCGGGATATGATGGAATTGGAGCTTCTTGACTTAAATGTGTCATGTCCGAATGTCACCGTTACATTAACATCAGAAGCAATAAGGCTTTCTTTAGTTCCACTATTTACAAAGTTTACCACTCATGGGATGTTACATTGTTTATTGAATTAGTTGAATTTCTCATTAATAACATCTACTTGAAATTCGGGGATACCATTTACCAACAGTGCATAGGTATTCCAATTGGTACCAATTGTGCGCCTCTTTTGGCAGATCTACACATGTTTTCATATGAATACAACTATATGCAGAAATTACTTAAAAGTAATATCTTTAAAGCTCTATCCTTTTCATTTACCAGGCGGTGTATCAATGATCTACTTCGCGTTAAATAACCCCAATATTGTTGAAGCGGTGAAGGAAATATATCCGCCTTCATTGGATTTAAAGGAAACAACAGATAGTCCTAATGGTACATCTTATTTGAATCTATGTCTGTACAAAGACGAACAAGGTCTCCTTTTCACATATCTCGCCTTGTAGCATTTGTCAGATCTTGCGTAAATTGTGATGACTTTTGTCTGCCTCACAGGTTATTATTTCAAAAACTAGTTTGTCAAAGATACTCCATCAAATGCCTTCATTCCAAGTTTCTCAAATTTTACAGTGAATATACCACTCTCATTGGCAGGTATGGAAAGAGCGTTCGGAATCTCTGGCGATCTGCATTGTGATTAACCACATAGACGGCGCTGTTATCCTTATGTACATATCTATCACGTACATGGTATTTAACAACATAGATGGCGCTGGTTGCCCAGTGTAACCGTCTATCTTGTATACAGCTTTTATACAGACCAGCATGTCATATGTAACATCATAGTTGGCGCCTCTTGTAGTCCGAGATCCCTACATATTAACGGGAATGACGTAATCGTCCGTTACGTTTGAATCATAGTCTGTTCGGTTAGTGTCTGTAACGCTCGTCATTTTCAAACTGTATCTAATACCGCTTAACACGGGGCTAGGGGCCGTAAAGGCAGCCATGCTCATTACATCTGCATGATGCCTTTATAAACAGTTGCAATCAAAGCGCGACTGAGATACCTGGTGTAATTGTTTAATTGTTATTTGACCTGGAACTCATTCATGGACTACGAATTTGAACATTGATATGGAATTCATGCCTAGAACATCCACTGTCTGCCCGGCATGACCGCTTCTCTCTTGCATACCTTTGTCTTTGGGATCTTGTGTTGAACGTTGTTTTGGAAATGGATCTTTCGATTATCGACTTAAAACGATCTTTACGGACTACGAATGGTATACGAAGTCGGACTTGACGATTATATTTAGACATATTTCTTACTGCAAGAAACAACCCCTGTTCAATCAAAAGGCCTGGGCAGGCACTTTTGCAATTTTCATATAACATCGGAAGCGATGACAAGAAGTCATCTTGAATGGAGGAGTCAGTATCTTGTTCAGTATACAATTTCATGTAATATGACCTTAACACTCAGCAATACCCTCTTGACATTCATGGGATATTGAAGAATCCTTATGATAAAAAATACTTTTGATCACCTTCTCCCTGTCTCTACCAACTTCTCGTCTAATGAAATATTTCGTTGGTTTTTCTCCCTGATCAAAATGAACAGCTTTAGCACGGATAACAGCCCCCGAATGATTCGACTTATAAAGGGCATTTAGAGTCTTTTTCACATTGTCAATACGCCCACAGTTAATGACTGGACTGGATTATAACATATTAAATTCTTGTTCAAGTACCAACAAATCACGTTTTTGTTCGTAGATTTGTTCTTACAGTAATTTCGAATTCTGTCTTTACATTCCCTTTTAAATGTCTCCCATCTGTCTATTAAATCTGCATGATCAGTTGTACAGACAGAGAAAATATCATGGAAGACGGATTTAATATTATCAACAAGCTCCGTGTCATTTAACACAGAAGTATTACACTTCCAGTAGAACGGCCCCCACGAAATGACATCTTCAAACGAAATATTTAGAAACAAACTCGAATGATCAGAAAAGGACACATGTACAGCATCACACTGGGTTACATACTTAAACACAGCGTTACGGATATAAAATCTATCCAATCTACTGGCACAATGGCGCCTAGACCACGTGTAGCAATTCTTATTCGGATGCAGTTTCCTAAAAATATCACAAATACCAAAATCTCCTTTCAAATTATTAATTTCGTCCACGCCATCATTCCTTCCATTAGTGGCACAACCAACTTTATCTAATTCAATGCTCTCCACACAATTAAAATTCCCACCCATAATAACCAGCTCACTGCCCTGCATCACATTATCTAAATTAGAAATAAACTCTTTTCTTTCCTTCGGATTATTAGGGGCATATGCACAAACAAGGTTTAAAGTAGTGTTGTTGAGCTCAACTCTAAGGCTTATGTACCGACCGTTAGGGCACCTCTGTACTTTCCGTATAATGCAATCGACCGTATACCTAATAATCATTCCAACCACACTACTTCGATTTGACCCATACGCCCACCTTGCATCGCCCGGGATTTGCAAATATTTAGTGTCATTATAGTTTTGCAAGTGTGTTTCCTGTAAGAATAGTGCATCAATTCCTTAATCAAAAACAAATTGCTTGACATGTTCTTGTTTCAACGGATCCCGTAAACCATTAACGTCGAAAGTCGTGAAACGAATTTTATTTACGCTTATTATACAAATAAGTAAAGGTAGAACGTACATACCAATTGTGGAATAATAAGTCCTGATTATGCTACAATTCATTTGTCTCTTTTCATTTGCTGACTCACACGAGAAGCAAGCGATTTTATTTTCCTGTATTCCAGAAGCATGATGTTCCGCTCTTGGGATGGAGTCGGCGTCATACAGTTTGAAGACTGGTCGGTGCTAACACTATCAGGATCAGTAGGAAGGACACTTGACTCGACAGGTGACACCGCAACATTGTCCAAATTAGCTCGCTTTTCCTTGACTAGTGAACGCACGTCGGGAGCGTGCACGGCAGCCAGTACCACACTCTTCACACACGAGACAGCTGATGACGTTTCATTATCACCAACATCCACTTCTTCGGTATTCTTCCGGTCATCCATCTCCTTGCCAGACTCGTTGTCATCGCCGGCGTCATCATCGCCGCTGTCGTCAGCATTTCCATCGATTTCGTCTTTGTTTTCGTCTTTTGGATCCTGTTCCATGAATCATCATCGTCGCTGACGTCAACATCAACGTCAATCTCAATGTCATCCTGTTTTACAGCGTCTTCCTTATTATACTGGCGCATAGTCGGTAGGTTCCCCGTAACCTGTGCCACGTACGACATTGCTCTCGCACAACAATCACTGATCGTGTGAAACCCTGAATTACACATTCTGCATGGAGCTGTACAGTCCTTCCCGATATGGGGATTCTCATGGGGGGAGAATCCCTCGCAATTAGACCAACACAACGCTCTACACTCTGCCGCCTTGTGTGATTTTTGGCCGCACTTCCGACATTCATAGGTCTGCCCGGGGTAAGTAAACATCACAATGTCAACACCAAAATTATTAAAATTAGGCACATAACGAACTTTGTGACACCTAAATCTGTAAATCCTAATACCTATTCGAAGATATGAGAGCTCCGGGTCTAAAACTCTAGGTTTCATCACACCCAGGCATTCACCATAGAGTTTCAAAGCTGCCTCGACAGTGTTGAACATTTCCTACAGTGCCCACTGGGCCCTGATATTCAGATAGGTAGACGACGCTGGCATAATAGACCACGTAGTCACATTTATAACAACATTGGATTTACTCACTAGGGCGTTATGCCCAGCCACAGTAGACAGGCTTAAATAAAAAAGTTTCTTTAAATAATTCTTCTGAAAACTTATTAGCTCTGTCTTGATATTTAACACACTTGACAGAAAAGGAATAATGTCCTCCTGGACGCCCTAGAAAATACCGGGATGCTTCGTATAGAAATTGACAAGACAAAGTTCTGCTTGGCCTGTTCACAGGCAAAAAAGACACGGGCTTGGACATACCTTATCAAATGGAGCACACTCCCTTCACCAAACAGTAACCACTGGCCAAACTCAAGCTCTGTGGGCTCCCAGTTCACCAAAAAAATCAGTCTCAAAAACAAGCGTTGTTGTTGCACAAATGTGTAAACAGCAAAGAATCACCGACACGTCCGTTTACTTCAGCGTCCATCACTCTCCCTACTTTATTTTTGCACAAAACTTCCATTTTCTGCTTGATTTAAAATTATGCTTTTATTTATCTCAGCCTCCAGTGAGGTATGAACTTGCGACCCCTGGTTTACGTGACTAGTGCTGTACAACTGAGCGATAGAAGCAATTTTTGGAAAACTGTTTACACATCAGATGATTCCACAGCCATTGTAGCCGATTCTGCTTCAGTTCGAGAAGTGCTCCGTGTAGCTGAAAATTATGGAAGTGTATCAGATGTTAAACTAAATGTAGCAAAAAACACTGTTCTCCCAATTGGTAAATGGAAAGAGGGAGATGTTCCTGATGTGGGGTTTAAAGTTTGTGAAAACACTAAAATATGTGGCATCCATTTCGGCAAGGATCACTCCGAACTGAACGGTAATCGGATTTTAAATAAAATGAAGAAAAATGTAACTTCTTGGGACGGCAGATACTTAACTTTAAGGGGGAAACCTGTACTTATAAATACGGTTGCTATGTCTGTGTTATGGTTTGCTGCCGAGTGTACCCTATTACCAACAAAATGTTTTACGCAAGGCACCCGACTGTTCCTTTGGGACAATAAGCCTGAAAGTATAAAAAGATCGGTGTTGTATAACTTGTATGAAAACGGCGGGTTAAAGATTCAAAATATTGAGTGCAAAGCTAAGTTCTTACTTATCTCCCACGTTTTAAGACTTATAAACTACCGGGCAAAAGAAACGTGTAACTTTTAAATGCAGTTTTTTCTACGGAAAAATAACTTGAATAAGTTTTAACGTTTTTGTGCGAATACGTTTGCACATAAGTACCCTGTGTACACGTCACTTTTTAACGAGATTCATTGAAACTGGTGTAAGACATCATGAAAAATCGGAAAAACAGAGTTTCGGGCCATGTTGAAAATTCTCGGGTGCTTGTATGGGGCGGAATTTGTGGACAGGTGAGAACGAGATTGGTCATCATCCAGTTAAACCTGACTGGCCAAAGATACCGAGATAAAATATTGGAACCTGTTGTGGTGCCATTCGTGCATTAACAGCAAAGGGGTATCCTTTTGCAGCAGGACAATGCACGACCTCATACCGCCAGAGTTGTACTAAATTATCTGGACACCACTGATGTCAACGTACTGCCTTGGCCAGCACGATCTCCAGACATGAATCCCTTAGAGCATCTGTGGGATCATCTTGATCGACGTCTGAGACAACGCGTCCCTCCCCCACAAAACAGGCAACAGCTCGAACAGGCTTTATTTGAGGAGTGGGACAGAATTCCTGATGACGTCATCCGGCGGCTGACGACTTCCATGAGGAGACGTATTTTGGCTTTAATTGATGCAATGGGTGCTCACACACGCTACCAACGATCTGTCTTATGACATGATAGGACATTAGGTACACCTTTTTAAGGGAGTTCCTTTACTTGCATTTGTGTAATTTTTCAGATTTACCCCTTGCCTTCTTTACTCGGCCTGACAGCAAGTGTAATATCCATATGGCTTTGAATTTTTGGACAGAACTTGGAAAATGGTTTATTGCAATATAATGCTTATCATGTTGATACTGTCTGTCTTTCTTTCTCTTTCTTGTGGTGCTGAACAAGGTTATACGTTTCTTTTGCCCGGTAGTTTATATGTAACGGAGGCCGAGATATTTTGCTATCTACTGCCTTGGAATATCTTTAAGACAATTGTGTCCCCAATTTTGTACGCCGAACATTCCTCGCACTGAAACTATTCCCCCGTTCTATCAGCTTGCTTTAAGGGCGTGGAAAGAATTTATAAGGGACAATCTTTACCGGTGCTTTGTTTTTTGACAAAGTTTATTTATGCGCAGTTAGTGAACCCCATCTGTGAGTTACCAAATATTATGATAAAGTTCCCAGCATTCTTATCAAAGGCTGTTATACAAGCCTTAGATAAGCTTGTATATTTGTTAAAATAGCATCCTTCACCTTCATAACGATATCACTGTACAGTTGCAAGTGTGATTGAAATGAAACTAACTAATGAAACTTTTCTATATGTTCCACAGCAGTCTTAACAAGTCTGCGATAAATGATTTTAACATAGACAGCTGTGGAAAGAAAAAATGAAAGTAGGATTCGAACCCGCAAACTCTGCTTTAGAAGTCCAGCGGTCTAACCACTGCGCTACGGCCACAGGGCTACATGAAAAACACTGAAGGCTGCAGAAGTACTACCATGGATTGTGCAAAATTTTGATAGTGTTTCAACTTCCACACCTTTTCCCATCGTTTTAACTGAAAACGTTTTAATCGTTTTAATTAAAAGCATGGAAAGCGTCATGACCCTCATGCAAGCGAAGGAGAAGATGGTGAAGATGTTGACGTAGATAGTGATGATGATGGTGATAGTGGTGATGGTGTTGATGATGATAACGAAGAAATGGGCGCAGATGACAAAACTGAGATTGACGCTAAGAGAGCCGAGGATGATCTAGTGGGTGACATGGAGTGTGACTGAGGTACGCCCGTTGTACCTAATGTGACCAAAGAGATGGTGTGAGTAGAGACTTCTCTGGTGCGATAGAAGTCGAGGCGGAAGTCCACTGCGTGCGATCTCCAGAGCCCGTTTGACAAAAGACAGCAAAACTGGACAATGAAGCGGAGGGGACGTCATTGGCATTATGGAGCACTCTACCGTCGGATTGCGTAATGCAGGGGGACTCGGATGACATATCTGAGATGATGACACCCACCCCCTCCCAAGGTACTGATAAAATGTTATGAGAGTATCGGCGCAGGAAATCTTTCGCCTCTCGTTCGAGAGCGCGTAAAGACAATGAATATATTTTATTAGAATATGGACATGGATATGCTCCCAGATGAACAATGAGTGCATACCTTCATATTTTCTTTATCGGTTTCATGTCTCTCGTATATAACATACGTTTTGACACTTTAAATGTTAATGGCCTGCGTGCTGTTACAAAGCAGGAGCAGGTACAACGATTGGCAATGTCGTTAGATGTCCTAACGGGCGTTACATAAGTGTTAAAGTGACAATTAATGACACGGCTCTTAATCTGATATGTATATATGCTCCTAATAATCCACAGGATAGGAAAGAATTTATATCTAACTTAGTGTAATGCGTGGGAGTGAATTAGTCATTTTTGGTGGGGATTTTAACTGCGTTGAAAACATTATATTGGATAGAATTGGGCTTGTAAATAATGTGAGAAATGTTGGTATTAAGGAGAGTAATAGTATTAAATATGATTTTGAGGTGTGTGATATTTTTAGGAAGTTTCATCCGGACAAACGGTGCTACAAGAGGCCAGTGCGTTAGTCGGCTTGATAGGTTCTACCTTCCTAATGCTGTTCAGATTTACATGTATGTAACCTTTTGTGACGTTAAACATGTCTCCATTTCTGATCATTCTTTGTCCTATTGTTGATGTAAATTTTACGGATGTAATTACTTGGGGTCCGTTTTATTGAAATGTAACATTTCTGTTTTCAATGACGATAAACTTGCTGTACAAATAAATGATGTCTCTGTAAGTATTTTTCTGATGGTGACAATTGTAATGCTACCTTAGTGGACGGGTGGGAGGCTTTCAAAAAGGATTGTAAAGATGTAATACGTAATTATTGTTCACAAGTTTCATTAAGGAAAAAGAGCCAGTTGTTGGATCTACAAGATGAATTGAATGTATTCAAGCCAAACCCTGTTGTAAATAGTGATAAGATTGATAATGTAAAGAAGACTATTAATTGTTTAAATAGAGACAGACATCCGGGATCGGTTATTAGGGCTAAGGCTGTTTACTTTGATAAGGGGGAAAAGCCTACGAAGTATTTTATTAGCAGGGAAGTGGGGAGGGGGGGGGGGAAGAAAATGATAAAGGAAATTATTTGTCATGAGAATGAGTCTCAGTCCCATAAATCCCAGCATGAAATTGCTAAATGTATCAGGTTATATTACAAACAATTGTACAGTAAGCAGGATACTGATTTTGTGTGTCAAGACGCGTTTCTATTAGAATTACCGAAGTTAAATTATAATTGTGAAGCTCTTTGTGAATGCGCATTGACGAAACAAGGGCTCTTGTTTGCTGTAAATAATATGTGTAAATACCGTTCGTCTGGTTGTGATGGCTTACCGGCCGAGTTTTATGTAACGTTCTGGCCTCTGATTGGCAATGTATTAACTGAAGTTGTCAATTGTTGTTTTCGCTCCGGCAGTTTCAGTCCGTCTCAGCGGAGTGATATTATCACCTTGCTATGTAAGAACCCCCAATATTGTAGAATACCAGGTGGTAGTGTATTCAACAATTTACATCTTTTACGTAATGTCTATAATTACGTGGAACAGAAAGATTTGAAGGCCTGCTTTTTAAACTTCGATCAAGAGAAGGCTTTTGGCAGGATTCATTGGCCCTTTTTGTTCAAATGTTTAGAGATGTTTAATTTTAGGCCCGAATTTTGTGCATGGGTTAAATTACTGTACACAAATATCTCCAGCAGTGTGATTGTAAATGGACACATAAGTGAACAATTTAGTTTAAATAGAGGAGTCCGCCAGGGGTGTTCACTATCTCTGCTGTTGTACGTTTTATCGTTAGAGACGTTTGTAATCGGCCCTTAGGAAGTCCAGTGTGATTAATCGTGTTGCGGTGCCGGGAACAACTAAGCAGGCTAAGGTTTCTGCCTTTGCGGATGACACTACGGCAATTCTCTCAGAGGAAAGTTCCGTGCAAGAAGTGGTTACTTTGACAGAAAATTACGGCAGGGCATCTGGGGCAAAACTGAATCTGTCCAAGACCACTGTCCTACCTATTGGAAATTGGGATAGTTCGTTAGTACCTGATTTAGGGTTGAATACTGTTCAGAATTCCAAAATTTATGGAATATTTTTTTTTTGGAAAAGACCAGGCGGAACTCAACTGTACTCGTGTCTTAAATAAAGTTAAGAAGAATGTAACTTCTTGGTGTGGAAGATATTTAACTCTTAGGGGGAGGGCTGTACTAATTAGCACTGTCGCACTAGCGGTTATATGGTTCACAGCACAATGTACTTTGTTACCTGCTAAATGTGTCACTCAATGTACGCAGATAGTATTTAAATTTTTGTGGAATAATAAGCCTGAGAGTTTAAAGGGGGTTGTTGTACATAATAAATTTAAGAGCGGAGGTTTAAATGTTCATAATGTTGAGTGCAAAACGAAAGCTTTAGCCGTACGGAACAAATTAAAATTAGTTCATGGTACTGAGGCTGATTGGAAATATTTTGCGATTTAGTGGTTAGGTTTATTTTTAAGGAGTGTTTGTCCTAAAATTGGCCAGAAACAGTGTCCCACACTAAGAACGTAACACACCCTTCTACCAGTTTGCGATAAATGCTTTTAAGGAATTCTATAGTGGTCAAACGTTACCTTCGGTGATGTACCCTAGTAAAGTTATTTATGATCAGCTTGTCACAAAAGCCTTACAGGCGCCATGAGTGATGCTAACATCTCCGCAGTTGAGATGGGGTGTTATTTGGAAAACGGTGTTTCACAAGTTTTTAGATCATAACTTAGTCAATTTCTGTTTTATTTATATTTTTTTTCGATTGGTGTTTTACGCCGTACTCAAGAATATTTCACCTACGACGGCGACCGCCATTATGGTGGGTGGAAACCGGGCACAGCCCGGGGAAAACCCACGACCATCCGCAGGTTGCTGGCAGGCCTTCCCACTTACGCCCGGAGAGAAAGCCAGCATGAGCTGGACTTGAACTCACAGCAACCGCATTGGTGAGAGGCTCCTGGGTCATTACGCTGCGCTAGCGCGCTAACCGACTGAGCCACTGAGGCCCCAATTCTGTTTTAAACTTGTTCATGATATTTTGTCCGTCAAAGAAAGACTAGTGAGGCGTAATAGCGCCATACCCCTCGTGCAAGTAGGTGGGAAATTTACAACACCAATCAGAGACAAAAAATAAAGCCTCGGTGGTTTGGTCCTTTCTCGTATTGAGAATAACGTAAATACCCTCTTGCTATAAAGAATTAAATAAAATTTCTACACTTCCCCGCTTCTACACTTTTTAGTTTATTAAATTCATTAACTTTTTAGTTAGCGCGTTATCCACTGCGTTACGGGGACCACTGTGCTTTATGAACAACACTGAAGGCTGCAGAAGTTCTGCGATTGATTCTGACAAATTTTAATTGTGTTTTATATTGCCTGCATTTTCCCATCGTTTTAAGTGAAAACGTTTGAATCGTTTAAATTAGAGACATGGAAAGCGTCATGACCCTCGTGCAAGTGGGTGGAGAATTTACAATACCCATTAGAGAAAAAAAATACAGCATGAAATCATGCGTCTTTGACTGATAATTTTTGGCAAAGTTGTCACAGTGGGTTGTGTGTATCGATTTTGTATGGAAATAACTGTAGTGTGCAATGTTATATCTTTGTGTTGGGATAAAATGGACCTTGCTGAGATATAAATAAACTGGAGGAAAAGATCGTAGGCTTGGTCCTTTGTTGTTTTCAGAATGCCGTCAATATCCTTTTCCTATGGAAACTTGAAGAAAATTTTCTAAACTTCCCTGCTCACCTTTATTAAGATTATTAATTTTCAAGTCACTGCCTCTATAACTCAGTGGTAGAGCACTGGTCTCGTAAACCAGGGGTCGCGAGTTCGAACTTCGCTGGAGGCTGAAATTAAACAAAAACACAATTTTTAAATCAAGCACAAATATGAAGTTTTTGTGTAAAATTGAAATCTATGTGGAAAGTAAACATTAAGCACCATCCCCGGCGGGATTCGAACCCGCGGCCTCTGGATTAGAAGTCCAGCGCGCTATCCACTGCGCTACGGGGACACCTGTGCTTTATCACCAACAATGAAGGCTGCACAAGTGCTGCGATGGATTATGTGAAATTTTTATTGTGTTTGAAATTCCCCGCTTTTTTCAAGGTTTTAACTGAAAACGTTTTAATCGACCTATCTTAGGGCATAGAAAGCGTCATGACCATCGTGCAAGTAAGTGGGGAATTTACAACACCCATCATAGAAAATCATAGAAAGCGCCATGACCCTCGTGCAAGTAAGTGGGGAATTTACAACACCCATCAGAGAAAATCTATGAAGCATGATCCCATGTGTCTTTGACTGATCATTTTTGGCAAAATAGTCAGACTGGGTTGTGTGTATCGATTTTCTATGGAAATACCTGTAGTGTGCAATTTTATTTCTTTGTGTTACGGTAAAACTGGACCTTGCTGAAAAATAAATACATTGTAGGCAGCACATCGCTGGTTTGGTCCTTTTTCGTATTGAGAATGACGTCAATATCCTCTTGCTATGGAACTTGAGTAAAAGTTTCTACGCTTCCCCGCCTACTTTCATTAAATTCATTAACTTTTTAGGTAGCGCGTTATCCACTGCGTTACGGGGACCACTGTGCCTTATGAACAACACTGAAGGCTGCAGAAGTTCTGCGATGAATTCTGACAAATTTTAATTGTGTTTTAGATTGCCTGCATTTTCCCATCCTTTGAAGTGAAAACGTTTGAATCGTTTAAATTAGAGACATGGAAAGCCTCATGACTCTCGTGCAAGTGGGTGGAGAATTTACAATACCCATTAGAGAAAATAAATACAGCATAAAATCATGCGTCTTTGACTGATAATTTTTGGCAAAGTTGTCAGAGTGGGTTGTGTGTATCGATTTTGTATGGAAATAACTGTAGTGTGCAATCTTATATCTTTGTGTTGGGATAAAATGGACCTTGCTGAGAAATAAATAAACTGGAGGAAAAGATCGTAGGCTTGGTCCTTTGTTGCTTTCAGAATGCCGTCAATATCCTTTTACTATGGAAACTTGAAGAAAATTTTCTACACTTCCCTGCTCACCTTTATTAAGATTGTGTGTATCGATTTTGTATGGAAATAACTGTAGTGTGCAATGTTATATCTTTGTGTTGGGATAAAATGGACCTTGCTGAGAAATAAATGAACTGGAGGCAAAGATCGTAGGCTTGGTCCTTTGTCGTATTCAGAATGCCGTCAATATCCTTTTACTATGGAAACTTGAAGAAAATTTTCTACATTTCCCTGCTCACCTTTATTAAGATTTTTAATTTTCCAGTCACTGCCTCTATAGCTCAGTGGTAGAGCACTGGTCTCGTAAACCAGGGGTCGCGAGTTCGAACCTCGCTGGAGGCTGAAATAAAAGAAAAACAATATTTTTTTAAATCAAGCACAACTATGAAGTTTTTGTGTAAAAAGGAAACCTGTGTGGAGAGCAAACCTAAGGCACCATCCCCGGCGGGATTCGAACCCGCGGCCTCTGGATTAGAAGTCCAGCGCGCTATCCACTGCGCTACGGGGACCACTGTGTTTTGATCAACAACAATGAAGGCTGCACAAGTGCTGCGATGGATTATGTGAAATTTTTATTGTGTTTGAAATTCCCCGCTTTTTTGAAAAGGTTTTAACTTAACACGTTTTAATCGACCTATCTTAGGGCATAGAAAGTGTCATGACCCTCGTGCAAGTAAGTGGGGAATTTACAACACCCATCATAGAAAATCATAGAAAGCTCCATGACCCTCGTGGAAGTAAGTGGGGAATTTACAACACCCATCAGAGTAAATCTATGAAGCATGATCCCATGTGTCTTTGACTGATCATTTTTGGCAAAATTGTCAGACTGGGTTGTGTGTATCGATTTTCTATGGAAATACCTGTAGTGTGCAATTTTATCTCTTTGTGTTGGGGTAAAACTGGACCTTGCTGAAAAATAAATACATTGTAGGCAGCACATCGCTGGTTTGGTCCTTTTTCGTATTGAGAATGACGTCAATATCCTCTTGCTATGGAACTTGAGTAAAAGTTTCTACACTTCCCCGCCTACTTTCATTAAATTCATTAACTTTTTAGGTAGCGCGTTATCCACTGCATTACGGGGACCACTGTGCTTTATGAACAACAGTGAAGGCTGCAGAAGTTCTGCGATTGATTCTGACAAATTTTAATTGTGTTTTATATTGCCTACATTTTCCCATCGTTTTAAGTGAAAACGTTTGAATCGTTTAAATTAGAGACATGGAAAGCGTCATGACCCTCGTGCAAGTGGGTGGAGAATTTACAATACCCATTAGAGAAAATAAACACAGCATAAAATCATGCGTCTTTGACTGATAATTTTTGGCAAAATTGTCAGAGTGGATTGTGTGTATCGATTTTGTATGGAAATAACTGTAGTGTGCAATGTTATATCTTTGTGTTGGGATAAAATGGACCTTGCTGAGAAATAAATGAACTGGAGGCAAAGATCGTAGGCTTGGTCCTTTGTCGTATTCAGAATGCCGTCAATATCCTTTTACTATGGAAACTTGAAGAAAATTTTCTACATTTCCCTGCTCACCTTTATTAAGATTTTTAATTTTCCAGTCACTGCCTCTATAGCTCAGTGGTAGAGCACTGGTCTCGTAAACCAGGGGTCGCGAGTTCGAACCTCGCTGGAGGCTGAAATTAAACAAAAACACAATTTTTAAATCAAGCACAAATATGAAGTTTTTGTGTAAAAGTGAAATCTATGTGGAAAGTAAACATTAAGCACCATCCCCGGTGGGATTCGAACCCGCGGCCTCTGGATTAGAAGTCCAGCGCGCTATCCACTGCGCTACGGGGACCCCTGTGCTTTATCACCAACAATGAAGGCTGCACAAGTGCTGCGATGGATTATGTGAAATTTTTATTGTGTTTGAAATTCCCCGCTTTTTTCAAGGTTTTAACTGAAAACGTTTTAATCGACCTATCTTAGGGCATAGAAAGCGTCATGACCCTCGTGCAAGTAAGTGGGGAATTTACAACACCCATCATAGAAAATCATAGAAAGCGCCATGACTCTCGTGCAAATAAGTGGGGAATTTACAACACCCATCAGAGAAAATCTATGAAGCATGATCCCATGTGTCTTTGACTGATCATTTCTGGCAAAATTGTCAGACTGGGTTGTGTGTATCGATTTTCTATGGAAATACCTGTAGTGTGCAATTTTATCTCTTTGTGTTGGGGTAAAACTGGACCTTGCTGAAAAATAAATACATTGTAGGCAGCACATCGCTGGTTTAGTCCTTTTTCGTATTGAGAATGACGTCAATATCCTCTTGCTATGGAACTTGAGTGAAAGTTTCTACACTTCCCCGCCTACTTTCATTAAATTCATTAACTTTTTAGGTAGCGCGTTATCCACTGCATTACGGGGACCACTGTACCTTATGAACAACACTAAAGGCTGCAGAAGTTCTGCGATGGATTCTGACAAATTTTAATTGTGTTTTATATTGCCTGCATTTTCCCATCCTTTGAAGTGAAAACGTTTGAATCGTTTAAATTAGAGACATGGAAAGCCTCATGACTCTCGTGCAAGTGGGTGGAGAATTTACAATACCCATTAGAGAAAATAAATACAGCATAAAATCATGCGTTTTTGACTGATAATTTTTGGTAAAGTTGTCAGAGTGGGTTGTGTGTATCGATTTTGCATGGAAATAACTGTAGTGTGCAATCTGATATCTTTGTGTTGGGATAAAATGGACGTTGCTGAGAAATAAATAAACTGGAGGAAAAGATCGTAGGCTTGGTCCTTTGTTGTTTTCAGAATGCCGTCAATATCCTTTTACGATGGAAACTTGTAGAAAATTTTCTACACTTCCCTGCTCACCTTTATTAAGATTGTGTGTATCGATTTTGTATGGAAATAACTGTAGTGTGCAATGTTATATCTTTGTGTTGGGATAAAATGGACCTTGCTGAGAAATAAATGAACTGGAGGCAAAGATCGTAGGCTTGGTCCTTTGTCGTATTCAGAATGCCGTCAATATCCTTTTACTATGGAAACTTGAAGAAAATTTTCTACATTTCCCTACTCACCTTTATTAAGATTTTTAATTTTCTAGTCACTGCCTCTATAGCTCAGTGGTAGAGCACTGGTCTCGTAAACCAGGGGTCGCAAGTTCGAACTTCGCTGGAGGCTGAAATAAAAGAAAAACAATATTTTTTTAAATCAAGCACAAATATGAAGTTTTTGTGTAAAAAGGAAACCTGTGTGGAGAGCAAACCTAAGGCACCATCCCCGGCGGGATTCGAACCCGCGGCCTCTGGATTAGAAGTCCAGCGCGCTATCCACTGCGCTACGGGGACCACTGTGTTTTGATCAACAACAATGAAGGCTGCACAAGTGCTGCGATGGATTATGTGAAATTTTTATTGTGTTTGAAATTCCCCGCTTTTTTGAAAAGGTTTTAACTTAACACGTTTTAATCGACCTATCTTAGGGCATAGAAAGTGTCATGACCCTCGTGCAAGTAAGTGGGGAATTTACAACACCCATCATAGAAAATCATAGAAAGCTCCATGACCCTCGTGGAAGTAAGTGGGGAATTTACAACACCCATCAGAGTAAATCTATGAAGCATGATCCCATGTGTCTTTGACTGATCATTTTTGGCAAAATTGTCAGACTGGGTTGTGTGTATCGATTTTCTATGGAAATACCTGTAGTGTGCAATTTTATCTCTTTGTGTTGGGGTAAAACTGGACCTTGCTAAAAAATAAATACATTGTAGGCAGCACATCGCTGGTTTGGTCCTTTTTCGTATTGAGAATGACGTCAATATCCTCTTGCTATGGAACTTGAGTAAAAGTTTCTACACTTCCCCGCCTACTTTCATTAAATTCATTAACTTTTTAGGTAGCGCGTTATCCACTGCATTACGGGGACCACTGTGCTTTATGAACAACAGTGAAGGCTGCAGAAGTTCTGCGATTGATTCTGACAAATTTTAATTGTGTTTTATATTGCCTACATTTTCCCATCGTTTTAAGTGAAAACGTTTGAATCGTTTAAATTAGAGACATGGAAAGCGTCATGACCCTCGTGCAAGTGGGTGGAGAATTTACAATACCCATTAGAGAAAATAAACACAGCATAAAATCATGCGTCTTTGACTGATAATTTTTGGCAAAATTGTCAGAGTGGATTGTGTGTATCGATTTTGTATGGAAATAACTGTAGTGTGCAATGTTATATCTTTGTGTTGGGATAAAATGGACCTTGCTGAGAAATAAATGAACTGGAGGCAAAGATCGTAGGCTTGGTCCTTTGTCGTATTCAGAATGCCGTCAATATCCTTTTACTATGGAAACTTGAAGAAAATTTTCTACATTTCCCTGCTCACCTTTATTAAGATTTTTAATTTTCCAGTCACTGCCTCTATAGCTCAGTGGTAGAGCACTGGTCTCGTAAACCAGGGGTCGCGAGTTCGAACCTCGCTGGAGGCTGAAATTAAACAAAAACACAATTTTTAAATCAAGCACAAATATGAAGTTTTTGTGTAAAAGTGAAATCTATGTGGAAAGTAAACATTAAGCACCATCCCCGGTGGGATTCGAACCAGCGGCCTCTGGATTAGAAGTCCAGCGCGCTATCCACTGCGCTACGGGAACCCCTGTGCTTTATCACCAACAATGAAGGCTGCACAAGTGCTGCGATGGATTATGTGAAATTTTTATTGTGTTTGAAATTCCCCGCATTTTTCAAGGTTTTAACTGAAAACGTTTTAATCGACCTATCTTAGGGCATAGAAAGCGTCATGACCCTCGTGCAAGTAAGTGGGGAATTTACAACACCCATCATAGAAAATCATAGAAAGCGCCATGACTCTCGTGCAAGTAAGTGGGGAATTTACAACACCCATCAGAGAAAATCTATGAAGCATGATCCCATGTGTCTTTGACTGATCATTTCTGGCAAAATTGTCAGACTGGGTTGTGTGTATCGATTTTCTATGGAAATACCTGTAGTGTGCAATTTTATCTCTTTGTGTTGGGGTAAAACTGGACCTTGCTGAAAAATAAATACATTGTAGGCAGCACATCGCTGGTTTGGTCCTTTTTCGTATTGAGAATGACGTCAATATCCTCTTGCTATGGAACTTGAGTGAAAGTTTCTACACTTCCCCGCCTACTTTCATTAAATTCATTAACTTTTTAGGTAGCGCGTTATCCACTGCGTTACGGGGACCACTGTACCTTATGAACAACACTGAAGGCTGCAGAAGTTCTGCGATGGATTCTGACAAATTTTAATTGTGTTTTATATTGCCTGCATTTTCCCATCCTTTGAAGTGAAAACGTTTGAATCGTTTAAATTAGAGACATGGAAAGCCTCATGACTCTCGTGCAAGTGGGTGGAGAATTTACAATACCCATTAGAGAAAATAAATACAGCATAAAATCTTGCGTTTTTGACTGATAATTTTTGGCAAAGTTGTCAGAGTGGGTTGTGTGTATCGATTTTGCATGGAAATAACTGTAGTGTGCAATCTGATATCTTTGTGTTGGGATAAAATGGACCTTGCTGAGAAATAAATAAACTGGAGGAAAAGATCGTAGGCTTGGTCCTTTGTTGTTTTCAGAATGCCGTCAATATCCTTTTACGATGGAAACTTGTAGAAAATTTTCTACACTTCCCTGCTCACCTTTATTAAGATTGTGTGTATCGATTTTGTATGGAAATAACTGTAGTGTGCAATGTTATATCTTTGTGTTGGGATAAAATGGACCTTGCTGAGAAATAAATGAACTGGAGGCAAAGATCGTAGGCTTGGTCCTTTGTCGTATTCAGAATGCCGTCAATATCCTTTTACTATGGAAACTTGAAGAAAATTTTCTACATTTCCCTACTCACCTTTATTAAGATTTTTAATTTTCTAGTCACTGCCTCTATAGCTCAGTGGTAGAGCACTGGTCTCGTAAACCAGGGGTCGCGAGTTCGAACTTCGCTGGAGGCTGAAATAAAAGAAAAACAATATTTTTTTAAATCAAGCACAACTATGAAGTTTTTGTGTAAAAAGGAAACCTGTGTGGAGAGCAAACCTAAGGCACCATCCCCGGCGGGATTCGAACCCGCGGCCTCTGGATTAGAAGTCCAGCGCGCTATCCACTGCGCTACGGGGACCACTGTGTTTTGATCAACAACAATGAAGGCTGCACAAGTGCTGCGATGGATTATGTGAAATTTTTATTGTGTTTGAAATTCCCTGCTTTTTTGAAAAGGTTTTAACTTAACACGTTTTAATCGACCTATCTTAGGGCATAGAAAGTGTCATGACCCTCGTGCAAGTAAGTGGGGAATTTACAACACCCATCATAGAAAATCATAGAAAGCTCCATGACCCTCGTGGAAGTAAGTGGGGAATTTACAACACCCATCAGAGTAAATCTATGAAGCATGATCCCATGTGTCTTTGACTGATCATTTTTGGCAAAATTGTCAGACTGGGTTGTGTGTATCGATTTTCTATGGAAATACCTGTAGTGTGCAATTTTATCTCTTTGTGTTGGGGTAAAACTGGACCTTGCTGAAAAATAAATACATTGTAGGCAGCACATCGCTGGTTTGGTCCTTTTTCGTATTGAGAATGACGTCAATACCCTCTTGCTATGGAACTTGAGTAAAAGTTTCTACGCTTCCCCGCCTACTTTCATTAAATTCATTAACTTTTTAGGTAGCGCGTTATCCACTGCATTACGGGGACCACTGTGCTTTATGAACAACAGTGAAGGCTGCAGAAGTTCTGCGATTGATTCTGACAAATTTTAATTGTGTTTTATATTGCCTGCATTTTCCCATCGTTTTAAGTGAAAACGTTTGAATCGTTTAAATTAGAGACATGGAAAGCGTCATGACCCTCGTGCAAGTGGGTGGAGAATTTACAATACCCATTAGAGAAAATAAACACAGCATAAAATCATGCGTCTTTGACTGATAATTTTTGGCAAAATTGTCAGAGTGGATTGTGTGTATCTATTTTGTATTGAAATAACTGTAGTGTGCAATGTTATATCTTTGTGTTGGGATAAAATGGACCTTGCTGAGAAATAAATGAACTGGAGGCAAAGATCGTAGGCTTGGTCCTTTGTCGTATTCAGAATGCCGTCAATATCCTTTTACTATGGAAACTTGAAGAAAATTTTCTACATTTCCCTGCTCACCTTTATTAAGATTTTTAATTTTCCAGTCACTGCCTCTATAGCTCAGTGGTAGAGCACTGGTCTCGTAAATCAACCACAAATATGAAGTTTTTGTGTAAAAAGGAAACCTGTGTGGAGGGCAAACCTAAGGCACCATCCCCGGCGGGATTCGAACCCGCGGCCTCTGGATTAGAAGTCCAGCGCGCTATCCACTGCGCTACGGGGACCACTGTGTTTAATCAACAACAATGAAGGCTGCACAAGTGCTGCGATGGATTATGTGAAATTTTTATTGTGTTTGAAATTCCTCGCTTTTTTGAAAAGGTTTTACCTTAACACGTTTTAATCGACCTATCTTAAGGCATAGAAAGTGTCATGACCCTCGTGCAAGTAAGTGGGGAATTTACAACACCCATCATAGAAAATCAATAAAGCATAAATTCATGCGTCTTTGACTGATAATTTTTGGCAAAATTGTCAGAGTGGGTTGTGTGTATCGATTTTGTATGGAAATAACTGTAGTGTGCAATCATATATCTTTGTGTTGGGATAAAATGGACCTTGCTGAGAAATAAATGAACTGGAGGCAAAGATGGTAGGCTTGGTCCTTTGTTGTTTTCAGAATGCCGTCAATATCCTTTTCCTATGGAAACTTGAAGGAAATTTTCTACACTTCCCTGCTCACCTTTATTAAGATTATTAATTTTCCAGTCACTTTCTCTATAGCTCAGTGGTAGAGAACTGGTCTCGTAAACCAGGGGTCGTAAGTTCGAATCCTCGCTGGAGGCTGAAATAAAAAACAAAAAAAAAACATAGTTTTTATATCAAGCAGAAATATGAAGTTTTTGTGAAAAAGTGAAATTTATGTGGAGATTAAACAAAAAGCACCATAGGGGAGAGTGTGCTAGACGCCGAAGTGAACGGACGTGTCGGTTATTCTCTGCTGTTTACACATTTGTGCAACAACAACGCTTGTTTTTGAGACTGATTTTTTGGTGATCTGGGAGCCCACAGAGCTTGAGTTTGGCCAGTGGTTACTGTTTGGTGAAGGGCGTGTGCCCCGTTGGATCAGGTATGTCCAAGCCCGTGTCGTTTTCGCCTGTAAACAGGCCAAGCAGAACTTTGTCTGTGTCAATCGCTACACGAAGCAGCCCGGCATTTTCTACGGCTGTCCAGAGGGACTTTATTCCTATTCTGTCAAGTGTGTTAAATATCAAGACAGAGCTAATAAGTTTTCAGAAGAATTATTTAAAGAAACACTTCTATCTCCGCGTGTCTACAGTGGCTGGGCATAATGCCCTAGTGAGTAAATCCAATGTTGTTATAAATGGAACGGCGTGGTCCATTATGCCCGCGTCGTCAGTTTACCTGAATCTGACGGCCCACTGGGCACCGGATGAAATGTCAGATGACACTATCGAGGCAGCTTTGCAACCCTATGGTGAATGCCTGGGTGTGACGAAACCCAGATTTTCAGACCCGGAGCTCTCACATGTTCGGACAGGTATTCGGATTTACAGATTTAGGTGTCACAAAGTTCGTTATGTACCAAATTTTATTAATTTCGGTGGTGACATTGTTATGTTTACCTACCCCGGGCAAACCTATGAATGTCGGAAGTGTGGCCAAAAATCACACAAGGCGGCAGAGTGTAGAGCACTGTGGTGTTCTAACTGCGACGGTTTCTCCCCCCATGAGAATCCTCATACAGAGAAGGACTGTACAAATCCATGCCGAATGTGTGACTCAGGGCTTCATACGGTCAGTGACTGTTGTGCGAGAGCAATGTCGTACGCGGCGCGAGTTAAGGGAAACCTACCGACTATGCGCCAGTATAATAAGGAAGACGCCGTAAAACAAGATGACATTGATGTTGACGTCAGCGACGATGAAGACCCATTCAACGCACCTGCTATGGAACTGGTTCAAGACAGCGAGGAGAACGAAGACGAAATCGACGGGAATGGTGACGACAGCGCCGATGAAGACGTCAGCGACGACAGCGAGTCTGATAAGGAGATGGACGTCCGGAAGAATACTAAGAACACCGAAGAAGTGGATGTTGGTGATAATGAAACGTCATCAGCTGTCCCAAGGGTGAAGAATGTGCTCGTGGCTGACGTGCACGCTCCCGACGTGCGTTCACCAGTCCCAGTCGAGGAAAAGCGAGCTAAGTTGGACAATGGCAGTACAACCGAAGAGGCAGCGTCATCTATCCCGCCCAGTTCCCATCCTACTGATTATGATGGTGTTGATGCCGATCAGTCGTCAGACTGTATGACGCCGACCCCATCTCAGGAGGGGGACACCATGCTTCTGGAATACAGGAAAAGAAAATCGCTTGCTTCTCGTGCGAGGCAGCGAATGAAAAGAGACAAATGAGTTGTAGCGTAATTAGGACTCTCTTATTTGACCACAATGGGTATGTACGCTCTACCTTTACTTACTTGTATAATGAGCTTAAATAATATTCGTTTTGGGACTTTAAACATTAATGGTTTACGGGATCCGTCTAAACAACAACATGTCAAGCAATTTGTTTTCGATAAAGGAATTGATGTATTATTCTTACAGGAAACACACTTCGAAAACTATAATGACACTAAATATTTGCAAATCCCGGGCGCTGCAAGGTGGGCGTATGGGTCAAATCGAAGTTGTGGGGTGGGAATAATTATTAGGTATACGGTAGACTGCTTTATACGGAAAATACAGAGGTGCCCTAACGGTCGCTACATAAGCCTTAGGATTGAGCTCAACAACACTGCTTTAAACCTTGTTTGTGTATATGCCCCTAATAATCCAAAGGAAAGAAAAGAGTTTATTTCTAATCTAGATAATGTGATGCAGGGCAGTGAGTTGGTTATTATGGGTGGGGATTTTAATTGTGTTGAGAGCATTGAATTAGATAGAGCTGGCTGTGCCAGTAATGTAAGAAATGATGGAGTGGACGAAATTAATAATTTGAAAAGAGATTTTGGTATTTGTGATATTTTTAGGAAACTGCATCCGGATAAGAATTGTTACACGTGGTCTAGGCGCCAGTGTGCCAGTAGATTGGATAGATTTTATATCCCTAACGCTGTGTTTAAGTATGTAACCCAGTGTGATGCTGTACATGTGTCTTTTTCTGATCATTCGTGTTTGTTTTTTGATATCTCTTTTGAAGATATCATTTCATGGGGGCCGTTCTACTGGAAGTGTAATACTTCTGTGTTAAATGACACGGAGCTTGTTGATGATATTAAATCCGTTTATCCATGATATTTTCTCTGTCTGTACAACTGGTCATGCAGATCTAATAGACAGATGGGAGACATTTAAAGGGGAATGTAAAGATAGGATTCGGAGTTACTGTAAGGAAAAATCTATGAACAAAAAACGTGATTTGTTGGTACTTGAACAAGAATTAAATGCGTTGAAATCTAGTCCAATCATTAACTGTGAGCGTATTGACAATGTGAAAAAGACTCTAAATGCCCTTTATAAGTCGAATCATGCGGGAGCGGTTATCCGTGCTAAAGCTGTTCATTTTGATCCGGGAGAAAATCCAACCAAATATTTTATTAGACGAGAAGTTGGTAGGGGCAGAAAGAAGATGATCAAAAGTATTACTTGTCATAGTGATTCTTCAATATCCCATGAATCTCAGGAAGGCATTGCTAAGTGCAATGCTAAGTGTATAAGGTCGTATTATATGAAATTGTATACTGAACAAGATACTGACTCCTCCATTCAAGATGAGTTCTTGTCATCGCTTCCAATGTTAAATGACGATTGTAAAACTGCCTGCGAAGGCCTTTTGATTGAATAGGAGTTGTTTTTTGCAGTAAAAAATATGTCTAAAAACCGTTCGCCGGGATGCGACGGTTTGCCAGCAGAGTTTTATGTACAATTTTGGCCACTGTTTTCGGGTGTGTTTACGGATGTAGTTAATCACTGTTTTAACTTGGGTAGATTAAGTAATTCACAGCGTTCTGGGTTAATCACACTATTATGTAAGGTCCCCGACAATGCCGAAAGCATAAAAAACTGGAGGCCAATTAGCTTACTAAATGTAGATTATAAGATTGTTTCTAAAGCTTTGTGCAATCGGTTAAAAAATGTGATCGATACAATTGTACTTCAGAATCAGACATGTGGAATACCAGGCCGAAGTATTTTTGACAACCTTCACTTATTACGAAATACATATGATTATGTTGAACAAAAAGATTTAAAAGGATGCTTTCTTAACTTAGACCAGGAGAAAGCCTTTGACAGAGTAGACTGGTCATTTTGGTTCAAATGTTTAGAGAAATTTAACTTCGGACCCGACTTTTGTAAGTGGGTGCAATTATTATATACTGACATTACAAGTAGTGTTATTGTGAACGGGCACATAACAGAAGAATTTAAACTGAGTCGAGGTGTCCGACAGGGTTGTTCTTTGTCACCATTATTGTATGTTTTGTCCTTAGAGCCCTTTATAGCCGCCATTAGAAACAATGACGAAATTAACGGTGTACGGTTACCCGGCACAAATGAGGAAACGAGAGTGTCGGCATTTGCAGATGATACGACTGCAATTTTATCTGAAGAGAGTTCTGTTCCGCATGTAATTAAACTAGCAGAAAGTTATGGAAAAGCCTCAGGAGCAAAACTCAACTTGTTGAAAAGCACGGTTCTTCCCATTGGTAACTGGGACGAAACTAACGTACACAGTGGTGGGCTTAACACCACTACAAATTCAAAGATTTGTGGGGTATTTTTTGGACCAGATCAAACAGAACTCAGTTCTGAGCGTGTTTTAAGTAAGGTAAAGAAACATATATCAGCATGGAATGGAAGATATTTGACCCTACGGGGGAGGTCTGTCTTAATTAATACAGTTGCTTTAGCTGTCTTATGGTTTTCTGCACAGTGTACTCTGTTGCCACCTAAATGTGTCAATCAATGTTCCCAAACTGTGTTCAGATTTTTGTGGGATAACAAGCCCGAAAGTTTGAAGAGAGTTGTCGTACATAATAAAATAGGGAATGGAGGTCTAAACGTACATAATATAGATTGTAAAATAAAAGCACTTGTTACTCGGCATGTTTTAAAATTAATTCATGGAACAACAGCGGAATGGAAATACTTTGCCATCTATTGGTTGGGTTTACCCCTAAGACATGTTTGTCGTGAATTCTGTCGTTCCAATGTCCCACATTCTGAAAACATTCCAGTCTTTTTATAGACTGGCCTTGATCGCCTGGAGAGAATTTACCACAAGTGTACAGCAACCTGTAACATTGTGTTCAAGCAGGTATATTTATGAATATTTTGTAACAAAAATAGTACATTGTCCAAGAGCAATGGTGTGTCTATGCCGCATTTGGACTGGGTTAGAATATGGAAAACTGTTTTTCATCAATTCTTAGATCACAATTTGGTCAACTTCAGTTACAAGTTGGTTCATGACATTTTGCCCGTTAAGGAAAAACTTCTTAGGAGAAATGTAGCCACCGATGACTTGTGTGTTTTTTGCTCCCTGTCTGAAACTCGGCAACATCTGTTTGTACAATGTAAAATCGTTCAGGACGTGTTTAATGACTTTAACCGGATATTTATTTTGTTTGCGAACTACCTACCAAATATGGACTCGAAAACATTAATTTACAAGGTATTCAATTCCACCTTTAACCAGGAAGTTAGAGCGGTGATGGTGTATGTCATATGTGTTCTTCAGTTTAGTATTTGGCGTGCACGCAACGACATAATATTTCAGAAAAAAACAGGGATTCTGTTGCTATTGTTAAGGCCGCCAAAGGAATAATTAAAACCCGTATTCATGTTGACTTTTTTCGACTAGACAGGCCATCTTTCGAGAAAATCTGGTGTATAAACAAAGTCTTCTGTACATTACGGAATGATAAATTAGTGTATTTATTGAAATGAGCAGCTAATGTGCAATTGTTCTATTCACAAAGCAGTCATCTTTTCTGTGATATTTTATTTTAATTAAGACTGCCTTGTGATTTCCAAAGTGTGTGATAGCCGGGTAATGGGAAATCTTGTGTATTTGATGACAATCTGGGAATAAATTCAACAATTTTCAAAAAAAAAAATAAATTGGAGACATGGAAAGCGTCATGACCCTCGTGCAAGTGGGTGGAGAATTTACAATACCCATTAGAGAAAATAAATACAGCATGAAATCATGCGTCTTTGACTGATAATTTTTGGCAAAGTTGTCAGAGTGGGTTGTGTGTATCGATTTTGTATGGAAATAACTGTAGTGTGCAATCTTATATCTTTGTGTTGGGATAAAATGGACCTTGCTGAGATATAAATAAAGTGGAGGAAAAGATCGTAGGCTTGGTCCTTTGTTGTTTTCAGAATGACGTCAATATCCTTTTCCTATGGAAACTTGAAGAAAATTTTCTACACTTCCCTGCTCACTTTTATTAAGATTGTTAATATTCCAGTCACTGCCTCCATAGCTCAGTGGAAGAGCACTGGTCTCGTAAACCAGGGGTCGCGAGTTCGAACCTCGCTGGAGGCTGAAATTAAACAAAAACACAATTTTTAAATCAAGCACAAATATCAAGTTTTTGTGTAAAATTGAAACGTGTGTGGAGAGTAAACATAAAGCACCATCCCCGGCGGGATTCGAACCCGCGACCTCTGGATTAGAAGTCCAGCGCGCTATCCACTGCGCTACGGGAACCAATGCGTTTTATCAACAACAATGAAGGCTGCACAAGTACTGCGATGGATTATGTGAAATTTTTATTGTGTTTAAAATTCCCCGCTTTTTTTCAAGCTTTTAACTGAACACGTTTTAATCGACCTATGTTAGGGCATAGAAAGCGTCTTGACCCTCGTGCAAGTAAGTGGGGAATTTACAACACCCATCAGAGAAAATCAATATAGCATAAATTCATGCGTCTTTGACTGATAATTTTTGGCAAAATTGTCAGATTGGGTTGTGTGTATCGATTTTCTATGGAGATACCTGTAGTGTGCAATTTTATCTCTTAGTGTTAGGGTAAAAATGGACCTTGCTGAGAAATAAATAAATTGTAGGCAGGACATCGCTGGTTTGGTCCTTTCTCGTATTGAGAATGACGTCAATATCCTCTTGCTATGGAACTTGAATAAAACTTTCTACACTTCCCTGCCTACCTTCATTAAATTCATTAACTTTTTAGTTAGCGCGCTATTCACTGCGCTACGGGAACCACTGTGCCTTATGAACAACACTGAAGGCTACAGAAATTCTGCGATTGATTCTGACAAATTTTAATTGTGTTTTAGATTCCCTGCATTTTCCCATCGTTTTAACTGAAAACGTTTGAATCGTTTAAATTAGATACATGGAAAGCGTCATGACCCTCGTGCAAGTGGGTGGAGAATTTACAATACCCATTAGAGAAAATAAATTAGAGCAGATTCCCTGCTCACCTTTATTAAGATTATTAATTGACCAGCCACTGCCTCTATAGCTCATTGGTAGAGCACTGGTTTCGTAAACCAGGGGTCGCGAGTTCGAACCTCGCTGGAGGCTGAAATAAAAGAAAAACATAATTTTTAAATCAAGCACAAATATGAAGTTTTTGTGTAAAATTTAAATCTGTGTGGAGAATAAACATAAAGCACCATCCCCGGCGGGACTCGAACCCGCGACCTCTGGATTAGAAGTCCAGCGCGCTATCCACTGCGCTACGGGGACCACTGTGCTTTATCCACAACAATAAAGGCTGCACAAGTGCTGCGATGGATTATGTGAAATTTTTATTGTGTTTAAAAATTCCATGCTTTTTTTCAAGGTTTTAACTTTACACGTTTTAATCGACCTATTTTAGGGCATAGAAAGCGTCATGACCCTCGTGCAAGTAAGTGGGGAATTTACAACACTCATTAGAGAAAATCAATATAACATAAATTCATGCGCCTTTGACTGATAATTTTTGGCAAAATTGTCAGAGTGGGTTGTGTGTATCGATTTTCTATGGAAATACCTGTAGTGTGCAATTTTATTTTATTGTGTTGGGGTAAAAATGGACCTTGCTGAGAAATAAATAAATTGTAGGCAGGACATCGCCGGTTTGGTCCTTTCTCGTATTGAGAATGACGTCAATATCCTCTTCCTATGGAACTTGAATAAAATATTCTACACTTCCCCGCCTACCTTCATTAAATTCATTAACTTTTTAGTTAGCGCGTTATCCACTGCGTTATGAGGACCACTGTGCCTTATAAACAACACTGAAGGCTGCAGAAGTTCTTCGATGGATTCTAGCGGGGCCTCCGTGGCTCAGTCTGTTAGCGCGCTAGCACAGCGTAATGACCTAGAAACCTCTCACCAATGTGGTTGCTATGATTTCAAGTACAGCTCATGCTGTCTTCCCCTCCGGCCGTAAGTGGAAAGGACTGCCAGCAACCTCTGGATGGCCGTTGGTTTCCACCGGGCTGTGCCCGGTTTCTGACTAATTTTAACTGTGTTTTAAATTCCATGCATTTTCCAATCGTTTTAACTGAAAACGTTTTAATTGTTTTAATTAAAAGCACGGAAAGCGTCATGACCCTCGTGCAAGTGAGTGGAGAATTTACAAAGCCCATTAGAGAAAATAAATACACCATGAATTCATGCGTCTTTGACTAATAATTTTTTGTAAAGTTGTCAGAGTAGGTTGTCTGTATTGATTTTGTATGGAAATAACTGTAGTGTGCAATTTTATCTCTTTGTGTTGGGATACAATGGACCTTGCTGAAAAATAAATGAACTGGAGGCAAAGATCGTAGGCTTGGTCCTTTGTCGTATTCAGAATGACGTCAATATCCTTTTCCTATAGAAACTTGAAGAAAATTTTCTACACTTCCCTGCTCACCTTCATTAAGATTATTAATTTTTCAGTCACAGCCTCTATAACTCAGTGGTAAAGTACTGGTCTCGTGAAGAAGGGGTGGCAAGTTCGAACCTCGCTGGAGGCTGAAATTAAAAAAATAATATAAAACATAACTTTTTTGGTGAACATAAAGTAATTTATTTCCAATAAACAAATAAAGAGTTGACATTATAATGCATCAGCCCAATTAAAACAATATCTTTATCACAGTAGATGTGGGCTGTCGTCTTTTTACATTTATGCACGGTATATGTATTTATAACAGATCAAGTATTCCATTACAGAAAGAACTTAAGCTTTGAGCTGTCAATAGCACATATAACCTTTCCTCTGGCCCATGCTTTGTGAAAGTTGACTTTACTGAGACGGCAGAAGTCTGTACAAACTCGTGATTTCAAACATGACTTAATAGAAATAACTATTCTTGCAACAACTTTCCTTTTACCTTGAAAACAGCCTCATTTCTAGCGCACCATACACAAAACAAACAAACTGTTATAAGATATGTGTACATTGAATTCTCGTCCTTTGATAACGGAACAAGAAACAATTTGTGTCTTAGATCCTTCTCAGGCAGGGAAAAAGCTTCCATACATCCAAAAAAGCCTTTGAAAATTCAACATTACCTGTTGTGTAACGTTGCATTCTACAAACAAATGATTCCTGGTTTCGGATTTACCACAAAAGTTACACAAATCATCTGTGCATATATTTCTTCTTAAGAGAATCTCCTTGACAGGCAGAATATTATAAACTAATTTAAATAAAAAATTTATAAGATTGTTATCCAGGAAGGCGTTGAACACTGTACGTCATATCCGAGGCCACCGTAACATTGGTTGAGAAGCTTCAACTCTCGGAGGTTCAGAAATCTTGGACAAAAAGGCACTATATATAAAGTTATTGTGAAACATTGCTAAAGATAACTGTTGACCATGATAAAATTCTTTCCAGGCAGACAACACAAACCTATAAAAGGCTGGGAGCATTAACGAGTGCGGTAAGCTTGGCCTCGCAAAATCTGGCTTAACCTGGTTTAGTGAAATTCCAAGCCAGTAAATAGCAAAATATCTCCAATCCGCTTCAGTGTCATTCAATAATTTTAAGACATGTTTGACTGCAAATACCTTTAGTTTGCAAAAATTATTGTGGATATTTAACCCACCGTTATCATATGCATTAAACAAAACAGATCTCTTAATAACTTCTGGTTTGCCATTCCAAAGAAACTTAAAGACATGCTGAGTACAGTGTAAAATACATTTTGGTGTTAAGACAAAACATTGGCCAATATACCACAGAACGGACAAGGCAACAGTGTTAATTATAACAGCCCTACTCCGCATTGTAAGGTACTGATCACCCCAACAGGACGCATTTTTTTACTTTCTTCAGTAAACGTTCAATGTTTACATCTTCCTGGCTTTCACCAAAATATACACCACATATTTTACTGTTTTCCACAGTCCTAAAGCCAGCCACAGTATCGTCACTGACCTTCCATGTACCAATAGGAAGTACCACACTTTTAGCCACATTATGTTTAGCCCGTTATGCTTTTCCAAATTCATGGACCAATTTAATAACATGATGAGCTAATTCTTCATCGGACATAATAATCGTAGCGTAGTCAGCATGTGGAGCAATCTTAGACTGTTTGCCTGTACCAGGCATAAGTAATATGAAGGTTTTTTGTAAAAACGAAATCTGTGTGGAGAGTAAAACTAAAGCACCATCCCCGGCGGGATTCGAACACGCGACCTCTGGATTAGAAGTCCAGCGCGCTATCCACTGCGCTACGGGGACCACTGTGCTTTATTAACAACAATGAAGGCTGCACAAGTGCTGCGATGGATTATGTGAAATTTTGATTGTCTTTCAAATTCCCCGCTTCTTTTCAAGGTTTTAACTGAAAACGTTTTAATCCACCTAGCTTCGGGCATAGAAAGCGTCATGACCCTCGTGCAAGTAAGTGGGGAAATTTACAACACCCATCAGAGAAAATGAAGCATGATCCCATGCATCTTTGGCTGATAATTTTTGGCAAAATTGTCAGAGTGGGTTGTGTGTATCGATTTTCTATGGAAATACCTGTAGTGTGCAATTTTATCTCTTTGTGTTAGGGTAAAAATGGACCTTGCTGAGAAATAAATAAATTGCAGGCAGGACATCGCTGGTTTGGTCCTTTCTCGTATTGAGAATGACGTCAATATCCTCTTTCTATTGAACTTGAATAAAATTTTCTACATTCCCCAGCCTACCTTCATTGCAGTCATTAACTTTTTAGTTAGCGCGTTATCCACTGCGTCACGGGGACCACTGTGCCTTATAAACAACACTGAAGGCTGCAGAAATTCTGCGGTGGTTTCTGACAAATTTTAATTGTGTTTTAGATTGCCTGCATTTTCCCATCGTTTTAACTGAAAACGTTTGAATCGTTTAAATTAGAGACATGGAAAGCGTCATGACCCTCGTGCAAGTGGGTGGAGAATTTACAATACCCATTAGAGAAAATAAATACATCATAAAATCATGCGTCTTTGACTGATAATTTTTGGCAAAGTTGTCAGAGTGGGTTGTGTGTATCGATTTTGTATGGAAATAACTGTAGTGTGCAATGTTATATCTTTGTGTTGGGATAAAATGGACCTTGATGAGAAATAAATGAACTGGAGGCAAAGATCGTAGGCTTGGTCCTTTGTTGTTTTCAGAATGCCGTCAATATCCTTTTCCTATGGAAACTTGTAGAAAATTTTCTACACTTCCCTGCTCACCTTTATTAAGATTATTAATTGTCCAGTCACTACCTCTATAGCTCAGTGGTACAGCACTGGTCTCGTAAACCAGGGGTCGCGAGTTCGAACCTCGCTGGAGGCTGAAATAAAAGAAAAACATAATTTTTAAATCAACCACAAATATCAAATTTTTGTGGAAAATTGAAATCTGTGTGGAGAGTAAACATAAAGCATCATCCCCGGCGGGATTCGAACCCGCGACCTCTGGATTAGAAGTCCAGCGCGCTATCCACTGCGCTACGGGGACCACTGTGCTTTATCAACAACAATGGAGGCTGCACAAGTGCTGCGATGGATTATGTGAAATTTTGATTGTGTTTCAAATTCCCCGCTTTTTGTCAAGGTTTTAACTGCAAACGTTTTAATCGACCTAGCTTCGGGCATAGAAAGCGCCATGACTCTAGTGCAAATAAGTGGAGAATTTACAACACCCATCAGAGAAAAGCAATGAATCATGCATGATCCTATGCGTCTTTGACTGGTAATTTTTGGCAAAATTGTCAGAGTGGGTTGTGTGTATCGATTTTCTTTGGAAATAAATGTAGTGTGCAATTTTATCTCTTTGTGTTGGGGTAAAAATGGACCTCCCTGAGAAATAAATAAATTGTAGGCAGGACATCGCTGGTTTGGTCCTTTCTCGTATTGAGAATGACGTCAATATCCTTTTGCTATGGAACTTGAATAAAATATTCTACACTTCCCCGCCTACCTTCATTAAATTCATTAACTTTTTAGTCAGCGCGTTATCCACTGCGTTATGAGGACCACTGTGCCTTATGAACAACACTGAAGGCTGCAGAAGTTCTTCGATGGATTCTAGCGGGGCCTCCGTGGCTCAGTCCGTTAGCGCGCTAGCGCAGCGTAATCACCCAGAAACCTCTCACCAATGCGGTTGCTGTGATTTCAAGTACAGCTCATGCTGTCTTCCCCTCCGGCCGTAAGTGGAAAGGACTGCCAGCAACCTGCGGATGGTCGTGGGTTTCCACAGGGCTGTGCCCGGTTTCCTCCCACCATAATACTGGCCACCGTTGTATAAGTGAAATATTCTTGAGTACAGCGTAAAACATAAATTTAAAAATAACTGCAATGGATTCTGACAAATTTTAACTGTGTTTTAAATTCCTTGCATTTTCCAATCGTTTTAACTGAAAACGTTTTAATTTTTTTAATTAAAAGCACGGAAGGCGTCATGATTCTGGTGCAAGTGAGTGGAGAATTTACAATACCCATTAGAGAAAATAAATACACCATGAATTCATGCGTCTTGGACTAACAATTTTTTGCAAATTTGTCAGAGTAGGTTGTCTGTATTGATTTTGTATGGAAATAATTGTAGTGTCCAATTTTATCTCTTTGTGTTGGGATAAAATGGACCTTCCTGAGAAATAAACGAACTAGAGGCAAAGATTGTAGGCTTGGTCCTTTGTCGTATTCAGAATGACGTCAATATCCTTTTCCTATGGAAACTTGAAGAAAATTTTCTACACTTCCCTGCTCACCTTCATTAAGATTATTAATTTTTCAGTCACTGCCTCTATAACTCAGTGGTAAAGTACTGGTCTCGTAAACAAGGGATGGCGAGTTCGAACCTCGCTGGAGGCTGAAATTAAAAAAATAATAAAAAACATAACTTTTTTTGTGAACATAAAATAATTTATTCCCAATAAACAAATACAGAGTTGACATTATAATGCATCAGCCCAATTAAAACAATATCTTTATCACAGTAGATGTGGGCTGTCGTCTTTTTACATTTATGCAGGGTACATGTATTTATAACAGATCAAGTATTCCATTACAGAAAGAACTTAAGCTTTGAGTTGTCAATAGTACATATAACCTTTCCTCTGGACCATGCTTTGTGAAAGTTGACTTTACTGAGACGGCAGAAGTCTGTACAAACTCGTGATTTCAAACATGACTTAATAGAAATAACTATTCTTGCAACAAATTTCCTTTTACCTTGAAAAACAGCCTCATTTCTAGCGCACCATACACAAAACAAACAAACTGTTATAAGATATGTGTACATTGAATCCTCGTCCTTTGATAAGGGAACACCAAACAATTTGTGTCTTAGATCCTTCTCTGAAAAAGCAGGGAAAAAGCTTCCATACATCCAAAAAAGGATTGGAAAATTCAACATTACCTGTTGTGTAACGTTGCATTCTACAAACAAATGATTCCTGGTTTCGGATTTACCACAAAAGTTACACAAATCAATCTGTGCATATATTTCTTCTTAAGAGAATCTCCTTGACAGGCAGAATATTATAAACTAATTTAAATAAAAAATTTATAAGATTGTTATCCAGGAAGGCGTTGAACACCTGTACGTCATATCCGAGGCCACCGTAACATTGGTTGAGAAGCTACAACTCTCGGAGGTTCAGAAATCTTGGACAGAAAGGCACTATATATAAAGTTATTGTGAAACATTGCTAAAGATAACTGTTGACCATGATAAAACTCTTTTCCAGGCAGACAACACAAACCTATAAAAGGCTGGGAGCATTAACGAGTGCGGTAAGCTTGACCTCGCACACTCTGGCTTAAACCTGGTTTAGTGAAATTCCAAGCCAGTAAATAGCAAAATATCTCCAATCCGCTTCAGTGTCATTCAATAATTTTAAGACATGTTTGACTGCAAATACCTTAGTTTGCAAAAAATATTGTGGATATTTAACCCCACCGTTATCATATACATTAAACAAAAACAGATCTCTTAATAACTTCTGGTTTGCCATTCCAAAGAAACTTAAAGACATGCTGAGTACAGTGTAAAATACATTTTGGTGTTAAGACAAAACATTGGCCAATATACCACAGAACAGACAAGGCAACAGTGTTAATTATAACAGCCCTGCTCCGCATTGTAAGGTACTGATCACCCCAACAGGACGCATTTTTAACTTTCTTCAGTAAACGTTCAATGTTTACATCTTCCTGGCTTTCACCAAAATATACACCACATTATTTTACTGTTTTCCACAGTCCTAAAGCCAGCCACAGTATCGTCACTGACCTTCCATGTACAATAGGAAGTACCACACTTTTAGCCACATTATGTTTAGCCCCTTATGCTTTTCCAAATTCATGGACCAATTTAATAACATGATGAGCTAATTCTTCATCGGACATAATAATCGTAGCGTCGTCAGCATGTGGAGCAATCTTAGACTGTTTGCCTGTACCAGGCATAAGTAATATGAAGGTTTTTTGTAAAAGCGAAGTCTGTGTGGAGAGTGAAACTAAAGGACCATCCCCCGGCGAGATTCGAACCCGCGACCTCTGGATTAGAAGTCCAGCGCGCTATCCACTGCGCTACGGGGACCACTGTGCTTTATTAACAACAATGAAGGCTGCACAAGTGCTGCGATGGATTATGTGAAATTTTGATTGTCTTTCAAATTCCCCGCTTCTTTTCAAGGTTTTAACTGAAAACGTTTTAATCCACCTAGCTTCGGGCATAGAAAGCGTCATGACCCTCGTGCAAGTAAGTGGGGAATTTACAACACCCATCAGAGAAAATGAAGCATGATCCCATGCATCTTTGGCTGATAATTTTTGGCAAAATTGTCAGAGTGGGTTGTGTGTATCGATTTTCTATGGAAATACCTGTAGTGTGCAATTTTATCTCTTTGTGTTAGGGTAAAAATGGACCTTGCTGAGAAATAAATAAATTGCAGGCAGGACATCGCTGGTTTGGTCCTTTCTCGTATTGAGAATGACGTCAATATCCTCTTGCTATTGAACTTGAATAAAAATTTCCTACATTCCCCAGCCTACCTTCATTGCAGTCCATTAACTTTTTAGTTAGCGCGTTATCCACTGCGTCACGGGGACCACTGTGCCTTATAACAACACTGAAGGCTGCAGAATTTCTGCGATGGTTTCTGACAAATTTTAATTGTGTTTTAGATTGCCTGCATTTTCCCATCGTTTTAACTGAAAACGTTTGAATCGTTTAAATTAGAGACATGGAAGCGTCATGACCCTCGTGCAAGTGAGTGGAGAATTTACAATACAAATTAGAGAAAATAAATACATCATAAACTCATGCGTCTTTGACTGATAATTTTTGGCAAAGTTGTCAGAGTGGGTTGTGTGTATCGATATTGTATGGAAAATAACTGTAGTGTGCAATCTGATATCTTTGTGTTGGGATAAAATGGACCTTGCTGAGAAATAAATGAACTGGAGGCAAAGATCGTAGGCTTGGTCCTTTGTTGTTTTCAGAATGCCGTCAATATCCTTTTCCTATGGAAACTTAAAGAAAATTTTCTACACTTCCCTGCTCACCTTTATTAAGATTATTAATTGTCCAGTCACTGCCTCTATAGCTCAGTGGTAGAGCACTGGTCTCGTAAACCAGGGGTCGCGAGTTCGAACCTCGCTGGAGCTGAAATAAAAGAAAAAACATAATTTTTAAATGAAGCAGAAATAATCAAATTTTTTTTTTTTTTTTTTTTTGAATAGAAAATAATTTATTCCCAATAAACAAATACAGAGTTGACATTATAACACATCAGCCCAATTAAAACAATATCTTTATCACAGTAGATGTGGGCTGTCGTCTTTTTACATTTATGCACGGTATATGTATTTACAACAGATCAAGTATTCCATTACAGAAAGAACTTAAGCTTTGAGTTGTCAATAGCACATATAACGTTTCCTCTGGCCCATGTTTTCTGAAGTTGACTTACTGAGACGGCAGAAGTCTGAACAAACTCGTGATTTTACACATGACTTAACAGAAGTAACTATGCTTGCAACAGATTTCCTTTTACCTGAAAAACAGCCTCATTTCTAGCGCACCATACACAAAACAAACAAAACTGTTATAAGATATGTGTACATTGATTCTCGTCCTTTGATAAGGGTACACCAAACAATTTGTGTATTAGATCCTTCTCTGAAAAAGCAGGGAAAAAGCTTCCATACATCCAAAAAAGCCTTGAAAATTCAACAGTACCTGTTGTGTAACGTTGCATTCTACAAACAAATGATTCCTGGTTTCGGATTTACCACAAAAGCTACACAAATCATCTGTGCATATATTTCTTTTTAAGAGAATCTCCTTGACAGGCAGAATATTATGAACTAATTTAAACGAAAAATTTATAAGATTGTTATCCAGGAAGGCGTTGAACACTGTACGCCATATCCGAGGCCACGGTAACATTGGTTGAGAAGCTACAACTCTCGGAGGTTCAGAAATCTTGGACAGAAAGGCACTATATATAAATTTATTGTGAAACATTGCTGGAGATAACCTGTTGACCCCGATAAAATTCTTTCCAGGCAGACAACACAAACCTATAAAAGGCTGGGAGCATTAACGAGTGCGGTAAGCTTGACCTCGCAAACTCTGGCTTAACCTGGTTTAGTGGAAATCCAAGCCAGTAAATAGCAAAATATCTCCAATCCGCCTCAGTGTCATTCAATAATTTTAAGACATGTTTGACTGCAAATACCTTCAGTTTGCAAAAAATATTGTGGATATTTAACCCACCGTTATCATATGCATTAAACAAAACAGATCTCTTAATAGCTTCTGGTTTGCCATTCCAAAGAAACTTAAAGACATGCTGAGTACAGTGTAAAATACATTTTGGTGTTAAGATAAAACATTGGCCAATATACCACAGAACAGACAAGGCAACAGTGTTAATTATAACAGCCCGGCCCCGCATTGTAAGGTACCGGTCACCCCAACATGACACATTTTTTTTTACTTTCATGAGTACACGTTCAATGTTTAGATCTTCCTGGTTTTCACCAAAATATACACCACATATTTTAATGTTTTCCACAGTCCTAAAGCCGGCTACAGTATCGTCACTGACCTTCCATGTACCAATAGGAAGTACCACACTTTTAGCCACATTAAGTTTAGCCCCTGATGCTCTCCCAAATTCATGGACCAATTTAATAACATGATGAGCTGATTCTTCATCAGACACAATAATCGTAGCGTCGTCAGCATGTGCAGCAATCTTAGCCTGTCTGCTTGTACCAGGCATAGGTATACCTCTAATTCTTTCACACTGCCTGACAGCCTTTATAAAGGGTTCTAAAGTAAGTATGTACAGTAATGGTGACAATGCACATCCTTGTCTAACACCTCTTTCTAGAGCAAACTGTTCAGTAACATAACCATTAACTAATACAGAGCTATTTATATCAGTATATAATAACCTCACCCATCTGCAAAATGATGGGCCAAAATTATACTTTTCTAAACAATTAAATAAGAAAGACCATTCAACCCTATCAAATGCTTTTTCTTGGTCTAAGCTAATAAAGCAAGCATCCAATTCTTTTTGACCTACATAGTCATATGTACTTCTTAATAGATGCACATTATCCAAAATTGATCTGCCAGGAACACCAGATGTCTGGCATTTGTCTACAACACTAGCCACCACTACTTTGAGACGATTACATAAGGCTCTAGACAATATCTTGTAATCCACATTTAACAGAGAGATAGGACGCCAGTTCTTTATCATATTCGAATTTTCAGTATCTTTACACAGCAATGTTATCAAACCTGACTTCTGGCTTAAGCTCAAGCAGCCCTGGCTGAAGCATTGATTTATAACCTGGGTATATGTGTCTCCAATAATTGACCAATAGTGAAGATAAAATTCACATGGCAAACCATCACTGCCTGGTGACTTATATTTAGACATACCTTTAAGGGCAGCAAATAATTCATCATTTGACATAATTCCTTCACAGGCACCCCTGTCAGCACTGTTCAAACAAGGCAAGGAGGACAAAAACTTATTTTGGGCATCTGTGTCAACCCCTTGAGAAGAATACAAACTCTTATAATAACTGCACACACATTTAGAGATGTCTGCTTGTTTGTCATGTATACATGATTCGTCTCTATGACATTTCATAGATTTTATCATTTTCTTCTTAGAACGCCCAGACTCACGTTGTAGAAAGTACCTTGTTGGCTTTTCATTGTCTAGAAAATGGGAAGCCTTAGCTCGAATTATTGAGCCCCTTTTACCTTCTGCCTGAATGTCGTTTATAGTGGCTTTCAGTCTAGAAATTTCATTTTTGTTCCCTACTGGGTCAGATTTCAGACTATTCAGTTCTTGATTTAAATCCCTTAGCTTTTGCTTTGATACCTTATTTTTCTTTCCAGAGTATTCTTGAATTATCTGTTTGGCTTTGGCTTTGAAATAATCCCACTTTTCAATAATATCTACTATATACCCAGTCCCAAAAATGTCCTCATGCAATTTCTCAATACTATGTAACAATTCTGCTTCCCCCAGCACAGACACATTACACTTCCAATAGCTTGGACCCCACACAAAGGCATTTCTAAAACACAAATCAATAAAAATACATGAGTGGTCTGAAAAGGATAGGGGAACAAAATCAGCCAATGTAACACACTCCTGTACTGAGGTAGATACATAAAATCTATCGATTCTAGATGCTACCTGACCCCTACACCATGTATACACTTGACAATTTGGATACAGTTTTCTGTAAACATCACAAAGTGAAAAATCATGTTTTAAACAGTTCATTTCAATTTTACCAAAGTTACTTGCTAATGGATCACCTCCATACTTGTCCAGGTTATTGTTTTCAACAAAGTTAAAATCACCACCTAAAATTACAGGACTACTTCCAGCGATAAGTTTGTCCATATTCCGAATAAATTCTTTCCTATCAACAGGCTCATTAGGTGCATATATAGATATTAATTTAACCGGCGTATCATTTATGACTGCTGATATCGCCACATATCGACCCTGAGGACAGCATTGCACATGCTTAATTGTGCAATCCACAGAATATCTAACAATAATTCCGACACCACAACTCTGAGTCGAACCATAAGCCCACCTGCAATCACCAGGGATATTGAGTTTTTTAGTGTCACTATAACAGGCAAAATGCGTTTCTTGTAAGAAAAGTATGTCAATATTATTTTCGAATACAAAGTCTCTAACTTGGTGCTTTTTTACATCATTTCGGAGCCCATTCACATTCAGTGAAGCAACTCTTACACTGTCAAGGACAGACATGCAGATAACTAAAAGTAAGACCTTGAAAGTTGATCTGTAATTAAAGAGACGCACTATACCTTCTTCTTCCCCTTCCTCGTCTTCTTTCGAATGTCTACCACTGACATCTCGGTGATCTCCATGGGTCGCGGTGTCATTTGAGCCTGAGGAAAACCAGTCGGATCTGCACACAAGTCACCCACATTGACACCTGCGATATCCTCTTCTCGAGTGTTTACCGCACCGACACTGGCATCAGCCTGAGAACCAGCCACTGTATCATTCCTTGAATCCTGAGTTTCAATAACTCGTAAACAATCTGAAACTTCGTTCACCGCCCCAACAAGCTGTGAATCACTGACACTAGTAAGTGCCTCACGTTCCTCTAGTTTTCGCTTTTTCTGTTCCGGTCCTGACTGCCGAGAAGAAACTGCACTTACCCCAGCTTCGGTGAACGCCACGGTGCAGTCAGCCTGCACTACCTCCTGCTCTGCCTCAGTCTCTCCCCCTGCCGCTATCAGACAGCCTTCTCGCTCACCGTCCTCGTCGGATAAGCTTTCAGCAGAGTCAGTATCAACACTGTCCCCCTCCTCCTCTCCCCCCTCGGACTCACTAGTAACGGACTCCCCCTCCACATCTACCTCGCCCTCCTGATCGCCGTTATGTTCCATGCGAACAACAGTAGCCTGTGACACTGCTACGTTGTCACCCTTCACCCGTGCTGCATACGAGCACGCACGGGCACAACACTCACTGATGGTGTGGGCTGCAGAGCCGCACGAGCGGCACAAATCGTCACAGTCTTTTTCTCCGTGTGGATTTTCATGAGGAGAAAATCCATTGCAGTTCTCACACCACACCGATTTACACTGGGCAATCTTGTGATTCTTCTGCCCACATCTCCTACATTCATAAATCTGGCCAGGGTATGTAAACATCACCACATCACCAGCAAAACTTATAAAGTTCGGCACGTACCTGGTCTTATGGCACCGAAACCTGTACACTCGTATGCCAGTCCTTACATGAGCGATCTCAGCTTGGGAAAACTTAGGTTTGTTTACACTGAGGCATGTCCCGTAAGGCTGTAACGCCGCCGCTATTATGTCATCGGACATTTCGTCCGGGGCCCAGTGCACAGTTAAATTCATGTAGATCGAGCTCGCCGGCACAATGCTCCACATAGTATTCCCCATAACAAAATTCACTTTACTCAACAACCTGCTATGAGCTGCCTGGGTGGCCACACGAACGTAGAACATTTTTTTCAAATAATTCTTCTGGAAGCTGACTAATTCTGCCTTTATGTCAATCAAGTCAGACAACACACCAATAAAGTCTCTCTGAACAGCGCTAGAAAAACTGTCATTACTCTGCGTGGAAATCGCTACGGACAAGGTTCGATCAGGTTTGGCTGCAGGGTTGTACGACACAGGTTTCGACATCCTTACACAATTAGGGCTACGCCCAAAACAATCTTTACCTTTAACAAGCTCAGTACAATTCCGGCACACTACAGCTACTCCGAACGAAATTCCTCACGTTGTTGTTGTACTCAGTATTTGCCAGGAGCTCGTGAAACACGTCTGCACTCTCCGGACACCAAGTTACTCCCATCATCTTCCATACATCCCAAAAAGCCTTTAAAAATTATACATTACCTGTTGTGTAACGTTGCATTCTACAAACAAATGATTCCTGGTTTCGGATTAACCACAAAAGTTACACAAATCATCTGTGCACATATAGAATCTCCTTGACAGGCAGAATAGTATGAACTAATTTAAATGAAAAATTTATAAGATTGTTATCCAGGAAGGCGTTGAACACTGTACGCCATATCCGAGGCCACGGTAACATTGGTTGAGAAGCTACAACTCTCGGAGGTTCAGAAATCTTGGACAGAAAAGCACTATATATAAATTTATTGTGAAACATTGCTAAAGATAACTGTTGACCATGATAAAATTCTTTCCAGGCAGACAACACAAACCTATAAAAGGCTGGGAGCATTAACGAGTGCGGTAAGCTTGACCTCGCAAACTCTGGCTTAACCTGGTTTAGTGAAATTCCAAGCCAGTAAATAGCAAAATATCTCCAATCCGCTTCAGTGTCATTCAATAATTTTAAGACATGTTTGACTGCAAATACCTTTAGTTTTCAAAAAATATTGTGGATATTTAACCCACCGTTATCATATGCATTAAACAAAACAGATCTCTTAATAACTTCTGGTTTGCCATTCCAAAGAAACTTAAAGACATGCTGAGTACAGTGTAAAATACATTTTGGTGTTAAGACAAAACATTGGCCAATATACCACAGAACAGACAAGGCAACAGTGTTAATTATAACAGCCCTGCCCCGCATTGTAAGGTATTGATCACCCCAACATGACGCATTTTTTTACTTTCTTCAGTAAACGTTCAATGTTTACATCTTCCTGGCTTTCACCAAAATATACACCACATATTTTACTGTTTTCCACAGTCCTAAAGCAAGCCACAGTATCGTCACTGACCTTCCATGTACCACACTTTTAGCCACATTATGTTTAGCCCCTTATGCTTTTCCAAATTCATGGACCAATTTAATAACATGATGAGCTAATTCTTCATCGGACACAATAATCGCAGCGTCGTCAGCATGTGGAGCAATCTTAGACTGTTTGCCTGTACCAGGCATAAGTAATATGAAGGTTTTTTGTAAAAGCGAAATCTGTGTGGAGAGTAAACATAAAGCACCATCCCCGGCGGGATTCGAACCCGCGACCTCTGGATTAGAAGTCCAGCGCGCTATCCACTGCGCTACGGGGACCACTGTGCTTTATCAACAACAATGAAGGCTGCACAAGTGCTGCGATGGATTATGTGAAATTTTTATTGTCTTTCAAATTCCCCGCTTTTTTTCAAGGTTTTAACTGAAAACGTTTTAATCCACCTAGCTTCGGCCATAGAAAGCGTCATGACCCTCGTGCAAGTAAGTGGGGAATTTACAACACCCATCAGAGAAAATGAAGCATGATCCCATGCATCTTTGGCTGATAATTTTTGGCAAAATTGTCAGAGTGGGTTGTGTGTATCGATTTTCTATGGAAATACCTGTAGTGTGCAATTTTATCTCTTTGTGTTAGGGTAAAAATGGACCTTGCTGACAAATAAATAAATTGCAGGCAGGACATTCCTTGTTTTGTTTCTTTTCTCGTATTGAGAATGACGTCAATATCCTCTTGCTATGGAACTTGAATAAAATTTTCTAGATTCCCCAGCCTACCTTCATTGCAGTCATTAACTTTTTAGTTAGCGCGTTATCCACTGCGTCACGGGGACCACTGTGCCTTATAAACAACACTGAAGGCTGCAGAATTTCTGCGATGGTTTCTGACAAATTTTAATTGTGTTTTAGATTGCCTGCATTTTCCCATCGTTTTAACTGAAAACGTTTGAATCGTTTAAATTAGAGACATGGAAAGCGTCATGACCCTCGTGCAAGTGGGTGGAGAATTTACAATACCCATTAGAGAAAATAAATACAGCATAAAATCATGCGTCTTTGACTGATAATTTTTGGCAAAGTTGTCAGAGTGGGTTGTGTGTATCGATTTTGTATGGAAATAACTGTAGTGTGCAATCATATATCTTTGTGTTGGGATAAAATGGACCTTGTTGAGAAATAAATGAACTGGAGGCAAAGATCGTAGGCTTGGTCCTTTGTTGTTTTCAGAATGCCGTCAATATCCTTTTCCTATGGAAACTTGAAGACAATTTTCTACACTTCGCTGCTCACCTTTATTAAGATTATTAATTGTCCAATCACTGCCTCTATAGCTCAGTGGTAGAGCACTGGTCTCGTAAACCAGGGGTCGCGAGTTCAAACCTCGTTGGAGGCTGAAATAAAAGAAAAACATAATTTTTAAATCAAGCACAAATATCAAATTTTTGTGGAAAATTGAAATCTGTGTGGAGAGTAAACATAAAGCACCATCCCCGGCGGGATTCGAACCCGCGGCCTCTGGATTAGAAGTCCAGCAAGCTAACCAATGCGCTACGGGGACCAAAGTGCCTTATCAACAACAATGAAGGCTGCACAAGTGCTGCAATGGATTATGTGAGATTTTGATTGTGTTTCAAGTTACCCGCTTTTTTTTCAAGGTTTTAACTGAACACGTTTGAATCCACCTATCTTAGGGCATAGAAAGCTTCATGACCCTCGTGCAAGTAAGTGGGGAATTTACAACACCCATCAGAGAAAATCAATATAGCATAAATTCATGCGCCTTTGACTGATAATTTTTTTCAAAATTGTCACAGTGGGTTGTGTGTATCGATTTTCTATGGAAATACCTGTAGTGTGCAATTTTATCTCTTTGTGCTAGGGTAAAAATGGACCTTGCTGACAAATAAATAAATTGTAGGCAGGACATCGCTGGTTTGGTCCTTTCTCGTATTGAGAATGATGTCAATATCCTCTTGCTATGGAACTTGAATAAAATTTTCTACATTTCCCAGCCTACGTTCATTAAATTCGTTAACTTTTTAGTTAGCGCGTTATCCACTGCGTCACGGGGACCACTGTGCCTTGTGAACAACACTGAAGGCTGCAGAAGTTCTACGATGGATTCTGACAAATTTTAATTGTGTTTTAGATTGCCTGCATTTTCCCATCCTTTTAACTAAAAATGTTTGAATCGTTTAAATTAGATACATGGAAAGCGTCATGACCCTCGTGCAAGTGGGTGGAGAATTTACAATACCCATTAGAGAAAATAAATACAGCATAAAATCATGCGTTTTTGACTGATAATTTTTGGCAAATTTGTCAGAGTGGGTTGTGTGTATCGATTTTGTATGGAAATAACTGTTGTGTGCAATCTTATATCTTTGTGTTGGGATAAAATGGACCTTGTTGAGAAATAAATGAACTGGAGGCAAAGATCGTAGGCTTGGTCCTTTGTCGTAATCAGAATGAAGTCAATATCCTTTTCCTATGGAAACTTCAAGAAAATTTTCTACACTTCGCTGCTCACCTTCATTAAGATTATTAATTGTCCAGTCACTGCCTCTATAGCTCAGTGGTAGAGCACTGGTCTCGTAAACAAGGGGCAGCGAGTTCGAAGCTAGCTGGAAAAAAAAAGAAGATATAAACTTTAAATCAAGCAGAAGTATGAAGTTTTTGTGTAAAACTGAAATCTGTGTGGCGAGTAAACATAAAGCACCATCCCGGGCGGGATTCGAACCCGCGACCTCTGGATGAGAAGTCCAGCGCGCTATCCATTGCGCTACGGGGACCACTGTGCTTTATCAACAACAATGTAGGCTTCACAAGTGCTGCGATGGATTATGTGAAATTTTGATTGTCTTTCAAATTCCCCGCTTTTTTCAAGGTTTTAACTGAAAACGTTTTAATCCACCTAGCTTCGGGCATAGAAAGCGTCATGACCCTCGTGCAAGAAAGTGGGGAATTTACAACACCCATCAGAGAAAATGAAGCATGATCCCATGCATCTTTGGCTGATAATTTTTGGCAAAATTGTTAGAGTGGGTTGTATGTATCGATTTTGTATGGAAATACCTGTAGTGTGCAATTTTATCTCTTTGTGTTAGGATAAAAATGGACCTTGCTGAGAAATAAATAAATTGCAGGCAGGACATCGCTGGTTTGGTCCTTTCTAGTATTGAGAATGACGTCAATATCCTCTTGCTATGGAACTTGAATAAAATTTTCTACATTCCCCAGCCTACCTTAATTGCAGTCATTAACTTTTTAGTTAGCGCGTTATCCACTGCGTCACGGGGACCACTGTGCCTTATGAACAACACTGAAGGCTGCAGAAATTCTGCGATGGTTTCTGACAAATTTTAATTGTGTTTTAGATTGCCTGCATTTTCCCATCGTTTTAACTGAAAACGTTTGAATCGTTTAAATTAGAGACATGGAAAGCGTCATGACCCTCGTGCAAGTGGGTGGAGAATTTACAATACCCATTAGAGAATATAAATAAAGCATAAAATCATGCGTCTTTGACTGATAATTTTTGGCAAAATTGTCAGAGTGGGTTGTGTGTATCGATTTTCTATGGAAATACGTGTAGTGTGCAATTTTATCTCTTTGTGTTGGGGTAAAAATGGACCTTGCTGAGAAATAAATAAATTGTAGTCAGTACATCGCTGGTTTGGTCCTTTCTCGTATTGAGAATGACGTCAATATCCTTTTGCTATGGAACTTGAATAAAATATTCTACACTTCCCCGCCTACCTTCATTAAATTCATTAACTTTTTAGTTAGCGCGTTATCCACTGCGTTACGAGGACCACTGTGCCTTATGAACAACACTGAAGGCTGCAGAAGTTCTTCGATGGATTCTAGCGGGCCTCCGTGGCTCAGTCGGTTAGCGCGCTAACGCAGCGTAATGACCCAGAAACCTCTCACCAATGCGGTTGCTGTGATTTCAAGTACAGCTCATGCTGACTTCCCCTCCGGCCGTAAGTGGAAAGGAGTTCCAGCAACCTGCGGATGGTCGTGGGTTTCCACAGGGCTGTGCCCGGTTTCCTCCCACCATAATACTGGCCACCGTTGTATAAGTGAAATATTCTTGAGTACAGCGTAAAACATAAATTTAAAAATAACTGCAATGGATTCTGACAAATTTTAACTGTGTTTTAAATTCCTTGCATTTTCCAATCGTTTTAACTGAAAACGTTTTAATTGTTTTAATTAAAAGCACGGAAAGCGTCATGACCCTCGTGCAAGTGAGTGGAGAATTTACAATACCCATTAGAGAAAATAAATACACCATGAATTCATGCGTCTTGGACTAACAATTTTTTGCAAATTTGTCAGAGTAGGTTGTCTGTATTGATTTTGTATGGAAATAACTGTAGTGTCCAATTTTATCTCTTTGTGTTGGGATAAAATGGACCTTGCTGAGAAATAAACGAACTAGAGGCAAAGATTGTAGGCTTGGTCCTTTGTCGTATTCAGAATGACGTCAATATCCTTTTCCTATGGAAACTTGAAGAAAATTTTCTACACTTCCCTGCTCACCTTCATTAAGATTATTAATTTTTCAGTCACTGCCTCTATAACTCAGTGGTAAAGTACTGGTCTCGTAAACAAGGGGTGGCGAGTTCGAACCTCGCTGGAGGCTGAAATTAAAAAAAAAAATAAAAAACATAACTTTTTTTGTGAACATAAAATAATTTATTCCCAATAAACAAATACAGAGTTGACATTATAATGCATCAGCCCAATTAAAACAATAACTTTATCACAGTAGATGTGGGCTGTCGTCTTTTTACATTTATGCAGGGTACATGTATTTATAACAGATCAAGTATTCCATTACAGAAAGAACTTAAGCTTTGAGTTGTCAATAGTACATATAACCTTTCCTCTGGCCCATGCTTTGTGAAAGTTGACTTTACTGAGACGGCAGAAGTCTGTACAAACTCGTGATTTCAAACATGACTTAATAGAAATAACTATTCTTGCAACAAATTTCCTTTTACCTTGAAAAACAGCCTCATTTCTAGCGCACCATACACAAAACAAACAAACTGTTATAAGATATGTGTACATTGAATTCTCGTCCTTTGATAACGGAACACCAAACAATTTGTGTCTTAGATCCTTCTCTGAAAAAGCAGGGAAAAAGCTTCCATACATCCAAAAAAGCCTTTGAAAATTCAACAGTACCTGTTGTGTAACGTTGCATTCTACAAACAAATGATTCCTGGTTTCGGATTTACCACAAAAGTTACACAAATCATCTGTGCATATATTTCTTCTTAAGAGAATCTCCTTGACAGGCAGAATATTATGAACTAATTTAAATGAAAAATTTATAAGATTGTTATCAAGGAAGGCGTTGAACACTGTACGCCATATCCGAGGCCACGGTAACATTGGTTGAGAAGCCAGAACCCCCCCCCTTGGGGCCCTCCCCAGAACAAAATAGAGGCCCCACCCCCCATCTGGGGTTCTATTAGACATACCCATTGCTCAGATATGCTTCTACACCAATAGTGTATGCAACAACAACATGCCAAAGGGTTATAATAATTGCCGGTGGCTACCCATGGGCTCCACGAAGCTCTGTGGTAAGAGTTGTCTGGGGGAGTACTGTGGGGTTCACCTAAACCGTCTCCGCAAGGGTCTTGGTACCTTGCCATGTATTAGCTGTGGTCGGGGTGTTAAAAACCGATTTCAGCTTTGCATGGCCTGCGGATATAATAGGGTCCAGATGCGTGAAAGACAGCGGAGGCTCAAGACTTTTCAAACGGAGTTCAAACGCCTTCGGCTATGGAAATTTACAATTAGAGAGATGCTTTTATTAGTATAATGATGATATCGGCGCGTACAATGAGGCACCATCAAAAAGAGCGAGCACTACGGGGGGAGTTTGAGACGCTCCTAGGTGTGCGGCCTAAGTACCCACGGTCCCGCAATGCCTTGGAAGAATTGCAGAGGATCCTCGACAGGCATAAAACGGCTGTGGCTGACTTGAACTCCCGAAGTAACGAGGAGTTGAAGCAAGACGTCAAGAACCCGCTCAGTAATGAGGGGTTGAAGCAAGACGTCAAGAATCTCCTCAGTAACGAGGAGTTGGATGAATTGCTAGGCAGAATACTGGGCGAAAAGAAACTAGAATTCACTAACACCTGCCGGGCTATAAGGAATCTCCTCCGGGCCTGGGAGATGGGCGTACCCGAAGGCGTTTGGACGGACCCAATAGCCTTCTTAGAAGAAATTCGAGCCATTATTCGCCAGAAGCTAGAAGAAGAGATCCTGGCACTCAACGGGGTTAAGTTCCAATTAGGCCTCAGGGTTCAGCTGCGAAAGGGCAACGCCGATGGCAGTGAAGAGTATACCAGCCCAGTACCCCACAGCAAACGAGAGGCCCTCTTAGAGGCTGGTGACATTGGCTGGGCTCTAGATAAGGCCTTCCCCACCATCCAGGAGGTGCTGGGAAAATGGACACAGGGAGGGTGAGAGTGGGTTGTCAATAACGTGTAAACACTCTGGTTTGACACTGCAAGGTATCAGCCACTGAGAGGGGGGTCCTACATCCCCCTACCTGCAGCTGTGAGTAGCAAGAAAGCAGTCATCAATGTGAAGAACAAAGACGACGACTGCCTCCGATGGGCACTCCGCTCTGCCTTATTTCCAGCCGCCCGGGACCCTCAGAGACCAACAAAGTATTCCACCAATGATGGTCTTGACTTTAGTGGGATCGACGCCCCCACGCCCATCTCTCAGATCCCTAAAGTGGAGGAAAAGAACAACCTCGCCATCAACGTGTTCGGGTGGGACAAGGGTGTGATCGTGCACCGCCTCAGCAAGAAGCCCGGCGACACGACCCGAATCAATATGCTGCTGATTGAGAAGGCAGGCAAATTCCATTATACGTGGATAAAAGATTTCGATCGTCTCCTGTCCCAAGAAAGTAAGAAACGAAATCGCAAACACTTCTGCGAGGGCTGCCTACTCGGTTACACAAGGGAGGATCTGCTCGAGGCGGATAAGCCGGAATGCCGAGGGATTGACCAGACGGCGGTGAGGGTGGAAATGCCCCAGGAGGGGGAAAACAAGTTCACCTTGCAGAACCACCACAAACAGCTACCGGCCCCGTTCATCATATATGCCGACTTCGAGGCTCTGACCAGAAAGGGTGAAGGCCCGCCGCCGTCACCTACACAGAGCAGCACTCAAAAGACTCAGCACCACGAGCCCTGCAGTTACTACTATGTTGTGGTGCGTTGCGACGGCCACACAAAACGCCCCGTGGAATACAGAGGCCCTAACGCGACGGAACACTTCCTCAGAGCTCGACAACAGGAGGAGCGGGAAATCAAAAATGTTCTAGCCAACCCTATAGCCATGAATATGACTCCCCATGATTGGTAGGCCCACAACAACGCCACATTCATCGACAGCGTTCAATTCTTACCGACTTCCCTTGACATCCTGGTTGAGGCCAACAAACCTGAGGCTTTCCACATCACAGCCCGGTATGAGTCCCCCGAAGAAAAACGAAAGCTACTCATGCGCAAGGGTGTCTACCCCTATGAGTATACGGACTCCTGGGAACGCTTCGACGAGTCCAGCCTCCCACCCAAAGAGGCTTTCTACAGTAAGCTCAAAGTGGGAGGCATTAGCGATGAGGACTACATCCACGCTCAACAGGTATGGAAGGCATTTGACTGCACCAATCTGGGGGACTACAGAGACCTTTACTGCCGGACAGATGTGCTCCTACTGGCTGATGTGTTTGAGGCCTTCCGGAAGACTTGTTTACGGCAGTATGGATTGGACCCTGCTCAATACTTTACGAGCCCAGGTCTCTCGTGGGATGCGCTGTTCAAGAAGACTGGGGTAGAGCTGGAGCTGTTGACCGACTACGACCAACATCTCTTCATTGAGAAGGGGTTGCGAGGAGGTATCTCCATGGTAAGTAAGCGACACGCCAAAGCCAATAATCCGCAGGGGGAGGGATACAACCCCGAAAGCACAAACAGCTACATCCAATACCTAGACGCCGATAATCTATATGGCTGGGCTATGAGTCAGTTTCTTCCAACGGGCGGCTTCCAGTGGGTAGGTGACGCGCAGCGTCTCGATGAAACGATTGCTACCCACCCCACGACAGTCCTTCCGGTTACATACTCAAGGCCGACCTAGAGTATCCGGCCGACCTACATAACGCATATAACAGCTACCCATTAGCCCCGGAGCGTCTCGTGGTCCAGAAGGAGTGGATGTCTGACTATCAGCACAGCCTCCTAGGCAAGAAAGCGCCTACCGAGGTCAAAAAGCTGGTCCGCAACCTCCGCAACAAGGAACGGTACGTCCTGCACTACCGGAACCTACAGCTGTATCTATCTCTGGGAATGCGCCTGACAAGGGTTCACCGGGCCCTGAGATTCGCCGAGAGCCCTTGGATGGAACACTCCCAGCGATTCAGATGAACAAATCCCGTCTAGTACTAAACGGACCTATCTACGTGGGCATGAGCATTCTAGATTCTCTCCAAGCACCTGATGTACGACTTCTACTACAACCACATGAAGGCCCAGTACAGAGAGCGCTGCCAGCTCCTCTACACCGACACGGATAGTGTGCTACTCGAGATTCAGACTGAGGATGTTTATAGGGATATGGCTGAGAATGCAAACCTGTACGACACCTCAGATTACCCACAAGACCACCCCCTGCACAGCGTAGCAAATATGAAGGTCTTGGGGAAAATGAAGGACGAGTGCGCGGGGCGGCCGATCGCCGAATGCATTGGTCTGCGCCCAAAGATGTACTCCATTCTGGAGGCAGACGGAGCCAACATTAAGAAGGCCAAGGGCGTGAAAAAGGGAGTTGTGGAAAAGTGCATCCGCCATAACCAGTACAAAGAGGCCCTGTTCGAGAAGAAGATCTTCCGACACGGTATGGACGTGCTGCGATTAGAGCGCCACCATATCTATGGGCAGCACCTGAATAAGGTCTCACTGTCCCCCTTCGATAGTAAGCGCTGGATCGCCGAAGATGGTGTCCACACCTTGTCTTACGGCCATAAAGATGCTGCATCCGCAGGATGATGGGCTGGAATGGACATCTAGGAACTACTAGCGCCGCAGAACCCCATCCTGGGGAAGCTGAGTATCGGGAGGCACTATAAGCAACTCCTCACGAACGAATCCCGGTCGCAGGCCATCCGACGTATCGTCTAGATAGTACAACACGGGTTCATTAGGCTTTGTGAGAGAGCGCCCAAGCCGATATATCTCTAGAGACCACACAGGATCAGTCGCGTGACGGCGGCCGTCCTCCAGCTCTCCAGGCTGATAGAAATAACGAACGCCAACACCCTCGGGGAAATTCCGCTCATTAAGTCCAACGGGACGACCTGGAACCGTCCAGGAAGGCTTATGGGGCACCCCTTTTGCCTTGATCGCGTCTTTCGGCTTTTTACCGATCAGTCTCGTCTCGTTATTCAGAGCGGCCACAACAGAGGGCAGCCGAGCCACCCATTCAGTAGACCGGTGTTCGGGAGGGAGGCGCATCTCCTGGGCGTACTGATGTTCAAAGAGCCGCTCAGCCGGAGTACGGGTGAAACGCTCCACTATGCCTTGGTCTCGGTGGATATCCACGTGGCCTCGGCGGACTGTGAGATCGTGTTTGGCCAGCAATTGGCTCACTGCACCCATAAACTCGCGCCCAAGGTCAACTTGGAGAAGCTTCGGCCATCTCAAGGGTCCCCGTATGTAAATGCGAGAGAGAGCATCAGCGACTTCTTTGGAATCTTTAGTAGCCAGAGGTTCCGCCTCCTTGTAGCGCGAAGCGACATCAACAACTGTCAGCGCGTACTTAAACAGCTTCCGGCCTCGCCGATCATGTGGTAGAAATAGAAGATCAGCTTGGTGGATGTCATTCGTCGTGGAAACCTCGAACATAGGCCTCGGTATTTTTCGGGGACGAGGCAGGTATATCTGCCAGATAGCCTGCTTTTTCAGCCAGGCCCGGACCACATCTTCGGAGACTTTAGCAGCAGTGGCAAGTTTCTGGATGGCCGCGCAGCCCTTCCAGTACGCACGAGGGCTGTAGTAGATATTTGCCAGGAGAGCAGACACCTTACTAGCCATGTCATCAAGGCATTCTAGCAGACCTCTAACAGATTTGCGACGAAAAAGATGTTTATCGTCGCGGCGCAGAACCACCTCACTACTAAGATCGTGCCTGGCGAGGAGCTCAATGGCGAGTCCGACACAGTCAGTTCGGATTACTTGGTGAGTTTTGCGATTCCGTAACTCACACCCCCAACCAAACACATTCCCAGGATGACAAAGGTCATCTCGCGGTGTTTTTGATCTTCACTAGGCACATAGAAATCGGAGAGCTGTGGCTCTGAGCCCAGCAGCGCCTCGCGTGCATCGCGTGTAAAAGTTTTGCCAGTGACCCTAGAATACTCGCGAATTGCAGCGTCGACATCCCGGAACGTTTGGACAGCGTGGCCCTGGCGGCGGAGTTCATCGTTGATCCAGTCCAAACGCTCAGTGCGCTTTCGGGCCCATTTTTCCTGGGTGGCTTGGAGCTGCTCTACAGCGCGGTCATGGAGCCTCCGATCTTCGTCGACACCGGAACGCCTCAGCATCGAAAACGTATAGTTGCTCCCGGTGAAGGCCAAAGCGTTTGCGAGGGCGCCGCCCATCATCATTGCGATGGAGGCCATTACTACTTGATTATATTGGGAGGAAGGAGCCCTTGTTTAATTAGCAGGTCCTTCGAAAACATGGCCAGGCCTACATCTGCAATGAATATGCCGACGTCACGGGGTGTTAAGTACAGCTTCGGGAGGGCTCCTTTCAGGAACATTTGGCCGAGACGAGCGTACCCAGTAGCCAGGAGAGAGACCACAGCGGCGTGGTAGGCCGCGTTGACTAGCACTTTTCCGAAACCGGGTCGAATAGACATGCTGATCTATATAGAAAGGGTCGCGACGTGTATTCAAATGGAGATTCTTTTCTTGTGGCGTGATATCTGCATGCGGCGTAATATCTGCACCTCGTGCATGTGCTGTATGGCGGCTGCGCCCCGCGCGTAGCAACACAAGCACTGCAAGGCCGCCAACGCCTGATAACGCTAGGGGCGCCCTCCAGCGGGTGATTTGGTGTGCATTCGTAGAATCCGGTTCCTTCGAAAAATCTCTGGCTCCCCCCTCCTTCGTAGAATCCGGTTCCTTCGGCTGTTTCTTGGTGGAATCAGCTGCGCCAAGCAAAGCAGCCTTTGCCTCGCGAAGCTCGACCTTGAGCTTTTCAGCCTTGGCCTTTCTCGCTGCAGCACCCGCTCGACCCGTAGCGACTCTTTTGGGATTCTTCGCAGGGCCGTCATTCGTAGAATCCGCTGTCACCCCATCCAATTCCTTCGGGCCTTCCGGATTCCTTGTACTCATGTTCCTCTGGATCATCATTTTTTCTAGGAAAGCAGTGGTGTTTAAATGAGCAGTGCTCAGTGGTGGTTAGCGCCATGGTTAACGGTGCCAAATACTTACCATAGCAGTAGTATAGCCAGCAGCTAGCACTGCAAAGCGCCTGTTCAACAAATGGGTCGGTGGAGAGCTGTGCCATGAGCATTGGTCGATTCTCGGGTGGGATGAGTAGGAGCCAGCTGGCCGCCCTTAGATATGATCTCAAGAACATACCTCCAAGACCGTTAACCACCCGCGCACCGAGCTTAGCCTCGTACCGGGAGTGCAGCCTTTCAACGTCTTCGTCGCTCATGGCGTCGATCTCAGCGGCTGTTACGTCTTTTCCCAGATATCGCTTGACCTGCCCACCCACCGCAAGTGCCGCCAGCCTATCTCTGAGCTGCTGTGCATGTTTGCTGGGCTGGGTTTCTCCTCCTCCTCCTCCTCCGCCTCCTCTGCGCCCAGAATATCGTCTATAAGCTCGTCGGTATCCATTATTAATATGTAGGGGCGACTACGTCTAATATATAATCTTAGATGTGGCGGGCGTATCAGTCATTAGCAGGAGCTTAGAATGCGGATTGTTCTTGAACTTCTATCGAACCTCTGCCTTTTCGCTCTCGGCCTCGATGATGTGGTTCTCCTCCAGGCATTCCTTGAACGAGTGCCGATCTTTGCAGTGGAAAAAAGCCACCCACCTTGTCTCCTCGCGAAAGTTTTTGAGGACGGCGTTGTATTTCTGAGTGAGGACCCAGACGCTTTGCTTTGCATGGCGGCCCGAGAAAGCCATGAATGACAGCATTTTTTGTTTCTTCTTCATCGCCTCTAACGCGCTACAATCATCGATGATGTATAGGGTGGGCTCCCCCTCGAATAATCTGTAGAAAGCTCTGAGGCAGTCGTTGAGCCGCTCGTCGAGTTCAAAACAATAGACCTCAGGGTCAGACAGTATCCATCGCCGCCGGTACGCCTCGTTATGCTTAAGAGTGGGGCACAGGATCAGAATGTGATGAAAGAAACCGCAGAAAGGCCCCTCAAGCAGGTCCAGCACGAAGACTGTTTTGCCGCAGTTCGTCTGCCCGCAGATAATCGCGCAGTGGGCGTCATCAATAAAGCGCGCTAACGAATCTACCATTCCCGATGTGCAGCTTTGCGTCCATGATCACATAGAGATATACGTTCAACACGCCTGTATCGTAATCCCCTCGCCAGCGTTCAGAACGCGCCTCCCACTGCCATGCAGCTCGTCATCGTCGCTTGGCCGAAGGTCAAGCCAGAAGGCGTGCTTGTGCGTCAAGAACTCTTCCAGGGAGACGTCTGCCAGGCCTAAGTCTTTAACGACCCTGGCCACCTCAGGGTCCCGCTTCCGTAGGGGTGAGCTGGCGAAGAACCTATTGACCTCGCCCCACTGCTGGTACGCCCGTATGCCCTGGCTGTACAGCTGATTGGGGACCCCTTCTATTGTGACTTCTACTTCGGTGATCTTCGGGTTGTAGAAGGATTCCCACCTCCTATTCCACGGGAATCCTTTAGTCTCGAACAGCATGAGGATGCCCTTCATTACTCTCGCGGGCGTGTTCAGGTTTATGTTCCAGAGAATATCAGACTTGTCCTTCACAAACTTTCGGTGGCGGACGACGCGATCATACAGAATGAAGACGCCCCCGGCAAACTGGGTGCGGATCTGTCTAGCGAGCTCCTCTTCGGTGACCATTTCGAACTCCAGACTGATGTTGTCGATGGTGTAAGTCGCGTAGGCATTGTCTGTTGCCCAGATGACCCGGTTGAACGTCAGTTCGTACTCCAGTCGGTCGGCCAAGGCACTCTGGTAGAATGGCATGTGGCTATCTAGAAGCTCAAAGTCTAGCGGGATGTGGAACCGGCTGCCAAAGGCGCGAGCGATGGCCTTTTCTCCAGCATCGTCGCCACTTGCGTCCTCCACTTCGACTCGAAGTTTAAGCATGTTTTCGCTGCCGATGCATTGGTAGGCCGCATTCGGAAGACGAACACGCGAATAACCTCGCCAAGCTGTCAAGTCTCGATAAGGACATCGCCAAAGAAAAACGGAAGTTGGGGGAGGCCTCTGATGAATTCTCCTGGAGCTGGATCGAAGACCGGATAAGGAATCTCGAGGACGAGAGGGTGGCCCGGCTCGAAGCAGCCTCTTTAACGGCCGAAGCCCTGCGCACGCAAATACGCCGCATCAAGCAGACGATCGATCGCATCCTACACAAGGATACCAGTCTGGCCGAGCGCGTCCGCACCCTCTTCCGGGAGCAGGGAATAACCGTGGTCTCCATTCTCACGGCAATTGGGATGGCGATCTCGACACTGGGGTTAGCGATAAAGTTGGCGCTGACTGGGGGGGCCCGGCGAGGGCATCCAGCCAACACCACCTCCATCCGACGGGCGTGGTCTTAAAGAATGGGTGAAAAAGCATCTCCAGTCCCTGGCGCGCGCCCTTGGCAAGCTGGCTGGGAAGGCTGCTGCTGCGATTCCGGGTATTATTGGCAGTATCGTGTCCTGGCTACTGAACCTTCTCGGGAAAGCGGCTGGGTGGCTGGCCGATAATGTCTGGGCTCTAGTCGTCGCAGTAAGTGGCCTAACGCTCGTGGCTGTTCGCAAGTATTTAACGCATAGTCCACAGCAGCAGTAAGCCAACACCAACCCCAGCGACGACGATGGCTGTCTTCTCCGCATCGTGATTCTTTTGCTTTGGAAATAGGGGTTCTTGTTTGCCTCCGGCGGCAGCAACATGCTGAACGCGCGCGGTGGGTGGTGGGACGCTTTCTTGTGGCTCAACGATCCCGTGGGAAGGTGCGCACTTGTGCAAAGTGGGCGGCACTTTAGCGTTCACACCCTCATTGGCGCCTAGCTTCTGGTCCTCTGTGGCCACGACGATTTTGTTGTTGTAGTTCGCCACATGGCTGATCTGCAGAAGCATGTCGCTGGGGGCCATATATAGGCCTATGCCATACACAAAGTCTTCAGCGCTCCCGGCATATTGTAGCACGTCCTAGTAGCGTTAGATAGCAGACGGAAGGTCGATCGGTGAGGAAATAGCGTCTTCAACGTTCGCGGCAAACTGTTTTTGCGCGTCGAAGGCTATGCCCGTGCCTAGAATACGCGCCCTTGTTCGCGCTTGGGCGCCTAGAATAGCCCACACGTATGTCCGGATGGAATCGTTTAGGCGCTCTACACCCGACTGCGTTAATCCTTGGGATGTGTCGACAATGAACGCCGCCCAAGCCTCCTCGGCGTCCTGCTCGATGTAGTCGACGTGGAGCGCTGTAGGCTTTCTAGAGAACGACATCTTGCTCGGATCGAAGGCCCCATCGCCAATGGGGCTGTAGCCCGTTCTCGTGACATAGAAATATGTCACTCCGAGGCCGTGATTCACCCCACTGCGCCTCCAGCCTGTGTGCGTATCTACGTGGAACTCAAATCCTCCTACAAATTCTCTCATAGACCCTCTTGTCGTAGGGGTCTTCGAATGTCGCCCATGCTCTGTCTTACGGCAGGGGGGCTTGCATCTCTTCCAAGACCCGCCTAACTTGGTAATACACATGGAACGTGTACAGGGCCATTATTCGTTGGTCGGGGGCGAGAAGATGGTCATTTGCAGAGACGCCACAGCCCGTGGTTGCGCACCAGACCGCGAAGTTCACTTGGTTGTGCCAGAATTGCATAGGATTGGTGTTCCAGGTCCAAACAATGTCATTGCTGGTTATCTTTGGCAGCCGGTACTTGGCCAACACATCTGTGAATTGGACTGAAAAGGCCTACTTTCATCGATGTAGATGTCAAATCGCGTAAGCTTTTCTGCGTGGGTTTGGATACTATGAAATGCCCCGGTCTTGTAAGTGGCCTCTCTATTGAACCTGTAAGCCTCGCTGTTCATCGTGGCTAAAATGTTCATCACATTGACTGACATTCTAAATGGGGCACAGCACACGCTGCCTCATGCCCTTAACAACCTCGACGGCCGCCTTAAAACCGCCCTTCGCGAGATAACATTCTACCCAGCCTGGGTGAATATTCCCCCAAAAATGGGCTTCTTGCTTGATGGTAAATATGTTAAGTGCCGACGGGCTACTACAATGTCTGTATGCTGGACAAGGACATATTCCGCCCGCATGGGATTTCTCTGGGATTGAATGAAGCCACGGGCCGCTTAGTCCTTACCCTCCCTAGAAATACCCTCATAATACTCCAAGAGCTTGCCCCCATCTTAGGGTTCTCCGACAGGATTGCGCCCATAGGGGGGACTATGGAGGGTAAAAATCTACCTAACTTGGCCCCACACAAAGAAGTCTTCGTCCATTTGGATGAACTGAGCACATCAGAAAACGTGAGAATAACCTCAGATTTCGGTGGCGGTTCAACACTACTTCAGGCCGTCACCGTGACTGGTGAAGGGATAAACTGCGGGAAGACAGTTTCATTTCCCAACCCACAGTACAAAGCCTTGCGCGCCGACTATATAATACACTTGACCGTGGCACTTTTAGACAAAAACGGTAAGTATATTAATGTAGAGTACCTCAGTGCTACCCTAGAAATACAATAAGTATGGTGGAAGAATTCGGCCCCCGCTCTGCGTGCCTGGCTTTAACCGACTTGACAGGTGTGGCGAAGTTCGATCTCGAAGGCCAGGAAGGTAAAATCTACGCCTTCGAGTTAAAAAATGGCTTGTACCACCGCAAAAAGATTGCTGGGGGGGCAAGCAGAACCTGCCACGTTTGCTTCCCTTGAAGATGTCTCATCCTCTGTAGAGCAAGAGCGCAGGTCACCTTCTGAGGTGATTGAAAAACAAAAACTCTCATTAATTCGCTTTGAAGACCGCTTTATTCTTACCAGAGCTCGCGACCCCACTTGGGTTGTAGATTTGAAGGTGACCCCGATGACGGTCCCGATCTTCGGGGGCGCTAGTGGCGAAGTGAAAAAAGTTTTCAACTCCGGAACCTATTTCGTGTCGTGGATGCCAAACAAAGGCTGTAGGGTAGCTCGGGGTAGTAGACCAGGTGCAGGTATCTACGCACTAGCTGCGAAGGATGGTGTAGAGACCGAATTTCTTACAGCGCACGCCCCATCTACGTCCATGTTAGAAATAAATGCTGGATCTATACTTATCTTCAGCATCATACTTGGCGCGGACTCTCAGCGCCCGTTCCTCCTTGATTAACGGGTGAGACTAAAGTGGCCTGCAGAGCACAATGGAAAGGAGCTCAGAGTTATGATCAAATTACCGGCCCAGGGCGACCCAGTCATCCGGAGCTCTCTCGAGAATATACGGGTCTTTGCAGGGGGCGATGTCAATCTTGAGAAAATCTATTTAGAGTCCGGTATATACCTTCGTAGCTTTCGTGTTAGTATTCCCGATGACGATTTAGAGTTTACCGACGTTATTGATTCGTAGGACGAGCAATATGGAACGCCTGTACCCAGCGATCACGGATGAAGAGCCGACGGATGACCACCCCTTGACCCCGACCGCACCGATGGTTGAAAACCACCCTGAGGGTGTGACGCACGCCCATCGCCTGCAGTATATCAGCGAAATACAGAGGCAGCTTGAATCTGAGCGAGATCTCCGCCGGGCCTTGTACAAAAAGTACCGGCGCGGTGTCTTAGCCGCCGAGGCCCTTGATTCGGCCATGCTCACAGCCGGTTTGGGACTAGGGGTTGCAGTCGTGGGACTACTCACAACAATAATTGCAGCCCCTGCTGTCTTGGCCATAGAAGCTGCGGCCCTAGTTTGCGGTGTCTTAAATGTCGCCGGAAAATTCGTTATTTCGGACGTAGAGTTCAAGCAAGTCGTTCAGGAGCTCAAGAACTACTCTGATCTGAAGCAGGAGATACGCGCTAAGTCTCGTAAGGTATTCAACGCCGTAGAGATCGATGAAAGCACAAAAAAACAGCTTATAGATCGCGGCCGAAAACTAGCTCGGCAAGAGCTGAAAAACGCTCTTTCCGAATGATGTTCTGGGGAGGTGCCCAGAGGGCACTTGTTACACTACTTCACATGCAGCGGAACCAAATCAGAATACAGTATACATCGCTCTGAGACTGAAAACAGGCAAAATTATCACCACTGAATCTGTGACTGTCACTCACCACTAAAAGAGTAGTGGCACCATACGTTTTTGAGCACCTAAGTCACAGTAGGTAGAAATAAACAAGAAACAATTCAAATACATGTACTATCTATGTCGAGAAATTAACTTTGGGCACAGTTCTTTCATCTGAATACATATATGAATACACTTTGTAAACTTACATGTTAGAAAAATATTCACAATCTAGTATACATACATATAATGTTAATACACTTTGAAACAATGTACTGGTCTGTGGGCTGTTGATTCAAAATTTTACCCGTCAAAAATACCCCCTTTGGCTGGACGGGTGTCTGGCTAGCCTGGTGCCCGGTGGTAAAAAAAAATTCTGCCCAGTGTGGGGTTCGAACCCATGGTCCAAAAAAGCAAAAGGCCTGGTTTATAGCTGAGCCTTTTACCAATTAATCACCACCCTAACGGCGGGATCCGGATTTTTTACGCTAGCGACCCACCGTTACGGGGTTAATTGGGGCTGACACATCCCACTACCTTTGGGCAATCTACAACACCCCATGGTAAGGTCTCTTTTCCCCGGAAACCTGTCGAAAGTTGCACAGATTCCTTAGAAGTGCGTACAGCCCGGTAACGCAGGTAACGCATTTATATACTACATATACAGGAGACCAAATCCGGATTTGAGCTAGCAAACATCCCCTTATACATGTAGTATATGAATACGCCCCTTACACACAGCGCCTTTCCCACCTCTGTCAGCCGACTGAGCTATATCCCACGACCCACGAAACATAGGCTAAATTGGAAAGTCTATTCCGCATAAACAAAATATTTCCAAATAATTCTCCTAAAAATACTGCATCTTATCAAACAAGGCACGCTGAAAAAGGCTGTCACATTTATTTTTTATAAAAATCCGTGGTTTAAGCCCTATAGTGGGGAGAAAATCATCTGAATCACCCCGTTGTGCAATACAGCGAGCCTATATATAGACTATAATCCTTATGTATTAAATGCCAACTAGGTCACCTCATATCAATGTGTGTGTGTGTGAAGGCGAGACTTGTAAATAAGCGTGTATGCCGTGGCTGGGGAGGCGCCTAAGGGGGGTGGGGCCTCTATTTTGTTCTGGGGAGGGCCCCAAGGGATGGGGGGAGGGTTGTGCCAGAACCTATAGTGTGTATACTAGAACTTCTGGACATCGCCGGGAATAGGGGCTGGGGGCCTCCATTTGCCAAATGGAGAGTACGCCAGAACCCTCCTTCCCCCTACTACTTAGGTATACCTCTAATTCTTTCACACTGTCTGACAGCCTTTATAAAAGGTTCTAAAGTAAGTATGTACAGTAATGGTGATAATGCACATCCTTGTCTAACACCTCTTTCTAGAGCAAACTGTTCAGTAACATAACCATTAACTAATACAGAGCTATTTATATCAGTATATAATAACCTCACCCATCTGCAAAATGATGGGCCAAAACTATACTTTTCTAAACAATTAAATAAGAAAGACGATTCAACCCTATCAAATGCTTTTTCTTGGTCTAAGCTAATAAAGCAAGCATCCAATTCTTTTTGACCTACATAGTCATATGTACTTCTTAATAGATGCATGTTATCCAAAATTGATCTGCCAGGAACACCAGATGTCTGGCATTTGTCTACAATACTAGCCACCACTACTTTGAGACGATTACATAAGGCTCTAGACAATATCTTGTAATCCACATTTAACAGAGAGATAGGGCGCCAGTTCTTTATTATATTCGAATTTTCAGTATCTTTACACAGCAATGTTATCAAACCTGACTTCTGGCTTAAGCTCAAACAGCCTTGGCCGAAGCATTGATTTATAACCTGGGTATATGTGTCTCCAATAATTGACCAACAGTGAAGATAAAATTCACATGGCAAACCATCACTGCCTGGTGACTTATATTTAGACATACCTTTAAGGGCAGCAAATAATTCATCATTTGACATAATTCCTTCACAGGCACCCCTATCAGCACTGTTCAAACATGGCAAGGAGGACAAAAACTTATTTTGGGCATCTGTGTCGACCCCATGAGCAGAATACAAACTCTTATAATAACTGCACACACATTTAGAGATGTCTGCTTGTTTGTCATGTATACATGATTCGTCTCTATGACATTTCATAGATTTCATCATTTTCTTCTTAGAACGCCCAGATTCACGTTGTAGAAAGTACCTTGTTGGCTTTTCATTGTCTAGAAAATGGGTAGCCTTAGCGCGAATTATTGAGCCCCTTTTACCTTCTGCCTGAATGTCGTTTATGGTGGCTTTCAGTCTAGAAATTTCATTTTTGTTCCCTACTGGGTCAGATTTCAGTCTATTCAGTTCTTGATTTAAATCCCTTAGCTTTTGCTTTGATACCTTATTTTTCTTTCCAGAGTATTCTTGAATTATCTGTCTGGCTTTGGCTTTGAAATAATCTCACTTTTCAATAATATCTATTACATACCCAGCCCCAAAAATGTCCTCATGCAATTTCTCAGTACTATCAGTGAAGTACAAATTCTGCTTCCCCCAGCACAGACACATTACACTTCCAATAGCTTGGACCCCACACAAAAAAGCATCTTTACAAGACAAATCAATAAAAATACATGAGTGGTTTGAAAAGGATAGGGGAATAAAATCAGCCAATGTAACACAGTCTTGTAATGAGGTAGATACATAAAATCTATCGATTCTAGATGCTACCTGACCCCTACACCATGTATACACTTGACTATTTGGATACAGTTTTCTGTAAATATCACATGTGAAAAATCGTGTTTTGAACAGTTCATTTCAATTTTACCAAAGTTACTTGCTAATGGATCACCTCCATACCTGTCCAGGTTATTGTTTTCAACAAAGTTAAAATCACCACCTAAAATTACAGGACTACTTCCAGCGATAAGTTTGTCCATATTCCGAATAAATTCTTCCCTATCGACAGGCGCATTAGGTGCATATATACATATTAATTTAACCGGCGTATCATTTATGACTGCTGATATCGCCACCTATCGACCCTGAGGACAGCATTGCACATGCTTAATTGTGCAATCCACAGAATATCTAACAATAATTCCGACACCACAACTCTGAGTCGAACCATAAACCCACCTGCAATCACCAAGGATATTGAGATTTTTAGTGTCACTATAACAGGCAAAATGCGTTTCTTGTAAGAAAAGTATGTCGATATTATTTTCGAGTACAAGGTCTCTAACTTGGTGCTTTCTTACATCATTTCGGAGCCCATTCACATTCAGTGAAGCAACTCTTACACTGTCAAGGACAGACATGCAAATAACCAAAAGTAAGATCTTGAAAGTTGATCTGTAATTAAAAAGACGCAATATACCTTCTTCTTCCCCTTCCTCGTCTTCTTTCGAATGTGTACCACTGACATCTCGGTGATCTCCATGGGTCGTGGTGTGATTTGAGTCTGAGGAAAACCGGTCGGATCTGCACACAAGTCACCCACATTGACACCTACAATATCCTCTTCTCGAGTGCTTACCGCACCGACACTGGCATCAGCCTGAGAATCAGACACTGTATCATTCCTTGAATCCTGAGTTTCAATAACTCGTAAACAATCTGAAACTTCATTCACCGCCCCAACAAGCTGTGAATCACTGGCACTAGTAAGTGCCTCTAGTTTCCGCTTTTTCTGTTCCGGTCCTGACTGCAGAGAAGAAACTGCACTTACCCCAGCTTTGGTGAACGCCACGGTGCAGTCAGCCTGCACTGCCTCCTGCTCTGCCTCAGTCTCTCTCCCTGCCGCTATCAGACAGCCTTCTCACTCACCGTCCTCGTCGGATAAGCTTTCAGCCGAGTCAATATCAACACTGTCCCCCCTCGGACTCACTGGTAACGGACTCCCCCTCCACATCTACCTCGCCCTCCTGATCGCCGTTATGTTCCATGCGAACAGCAGTAGCCAGTGACACTGCTACGTTGTCACCCTTCCCCCGTGCTGCATACGAGCACGCACGGGCACAACACTTACTGATGGTGTGGGCTGCAGAGCCGCACGAGCGGCACAAATCGTTATAGTCTTTTTCCCCGTGCGGATTTTCATGAGGGGAAAATCCATTGCAATTCTCACACCACACCGATTTACACTGGGCAATCTTGTGATTCTTTTGCCCACATCTCCTACATTCATCAATCTGGCCAGGGCATGTGAACATCACCACATCACCAGCAAAACTTATAAAGTTCGGCACGTACCTGGTCTTATGGCACCGAAACCTGTGCACTCGTATGCCAGTCCTTACATGAGCGATCTCAGCTTGGGAGAACTTAGGTTTGTTTACAGTGAGGCATGTCCCTTAAGGCTGTAACGCCACCGCTATTATGTCGTCGGACATTTCGTCCGGGGCCCAGTGCACAGTTAAATTTATATAGATCGAGCTCGCCGGCACAATGCCCCAAGTAGTATCCCCCATGACAAAATTCCCTTTACTCAACAACCTGTTATGACCTGCCTGGGTGGCCACACGGACGTAGAACATTTTTTTCAAATAATTCTTCTGGAAGCTGACTAATTCTGCCTTTATGTCAATGAAGTCAGACAACACACCAACAAAGTCTCTGAACAGCGCTACAAAAACTAGCAATACACTGCGTGGAAATCGCTACCGACAAGGTTCGATCAGGTTTGGCTGCAGGGTTGTACGACACAGGTTTCGACATCCTTATAAAATTAGGGCTACTCCCAAAACAATCTTTACCTGCAACAAGCTCAGTACAATTTCGGCCCTCTACAGCTGCCCCAAACGAAATTCCTCACGTTGTTGTTGTACTCAGCATTTGCCAGGAGCTCGTGAAACACGAAATTCAAATTCATCGCCTTTTTTTCAAGGTTTTAACTGAAAACGTTTTAATCGACCTATCTTAGGGCATAGAAAGCGTCATGACCCTCTTGTAAGTAAGTGGGGAATTTACAACACCCATCAGAGAAAATCAAAGCGGCATGAATCCATACGTCTTTGACAGAATTTTTGGGAAAATTGTCAGGGTGGGTTGTGTGTATCGATTTTGTATGGAAAAAAACTGTAGCGTGCAATTTTATGTCTTTGTGTTAGAGTAAAAATGGACCTTGCTGAGAAATAAATGAATTGTAGGCAGGACATCGCTGGTTTGGTCCTTTCTCGTATTGAGAATGACGTCAATATCCTCTTGCTATGGAACTTGAATAAAATTTTCTTCATTTCCACGCCCACTTTCAGGAAATTCCTTAACTTTTTAGTTAGTGCGTTATCCACTGCGTTACGGGGACCACTGTGCCTTATGAACAACACTGAAGGCTGCAGAAGCTTTGCGATGGATTCTGACAAATTTTAATTCTGTATTAGATTGCCTGCATTTTCCCATCCTTTTAACTGAAAACGTTTGAATCGTTTAAATTAGAGACATGGAAAGCGTCATGACCCTCGTGCAAGTAAGTGGGGAATTTATAACACCCATCAGAGAAAATCAAAAAAGCACGAATTCATGCGTCTATGACTGATAATTTTTGGCAAAATTGTCAGAGTGGGTTGTGTGTATCGATTTTGTATGGAAATAACTGTAGTGTGCAATCTTATTTCTTTGTGTTAGGATAAAAATGGACCTTGTTGAGAAATAAATAAATTGTAGGAAGGACATCGGTAACTTGGTCCTTTCTCGTATTGAGAATGACGTCAATATCCTCTTTCTATGGAACTTGAATAACATTTTCTACACTTCCCGGCTCACCTTCATTAAAGTTTTTAATTTTTTTAGTTAGCACGCTATACATTGCGTCACGGGGACCACTGTGCCTTATGAACAACACTGAAGGCGGCAGAAGTTCTGTGAAGGATTGTGAGAAATTTTAATTGTGTTTCAAATTTCCTGCCTTTCTTCATCCTTTTAATGAAAACGTTTTACTTAAAAGCATGAAAAGCGTCATGACCCTTGTCCAAGGAAGTGGAGAATTGACAACATCCATCACAGAAAATAAATAAACATGAATCCAAGCGTCTTTGACTGATAATTTTTGGCAAAGTTGTCAGAGTGGGTTGTGTGTATCGATTTTGTATGGAAATAACTGTAGTGTGCAATCTTATATCTTTGTGTTGGGATAAAATGGACCTTGCTGAGAAATGAACTGTAGGGAAGTAAGCGAGGGCTTGGCTCTTTCTAGTATTCAAAATGACGTCAATATTCTCTTCCTCGAGAAACTTGAATAAAATTTTCGACACTTCCCTGCTCACCTTCATTAAATTTATGAACCGTTCACTTTTCACTCACTCTATAGTTCAATAGTGGAGCACTGGTCACGGGAGGCTCAGTAGTAGAGCACTTGTCACGGGAGGACTTGCTGTGACCACAAGGTGGTCGGGCGTTTTTTTACGGGCTCTGTACAGTACTGTCTTTTTTTTGTTTGTGGGTGGTATACTTCAAGTACCTGCTTGACGTTAAGCATGACCTTCTCGCAAAGTCGGAGAAGGCAGGAGAGACATTATAGTAAGGATTTTACAATCTTAGTGGATGTGGAGGATATGCAAAATGTGCCTGCAGAAAGCGTTATCCGTGTTTTGGAGGAAAGCTGTGGCCTGAGTAGAGTGTTGGTATGTGTGCCGAAAGCCGGGTGCCAGCATGAAATAACACTGATAAAGCCTTATGTGACCTACTGAGTGACGGACTGGAGATTGACGGTAGAAATTATGCTTGCAGTGTTCCACAGAGAACTGTGATGGTCTCATTTCTGCATTTGTCAGCATATGTGAAGGACGATGAAATTGTGGAAAAGTTGATCAGTGTTAGAGAGGAAGTAATCTGAGATCAAAAGGCGCAAAGTGTATTGTCAAAAGACAATGTTACATTGAGCGAGGAGGAAGCTAACCAGCGTGACCAAGGGACTTTAAGGGAAAAGAAAACTTTAAAAAATGACACTATAGGCTGAAAAGGGTACATTTTTTCTATCTGGTGGTGCCTGCTGCATAATTTTGTGATTTTTCCTCGCTATACACGTAAAGCCTGAAAACGGGCTACAGTTTAGCGCTGTAGCCCAGCCCCAAACATTCTGTGGCCAGTAAGCTATTGTGCATACCTGGCCCAGCCTGTGAGAAAGAAGCCATAAAAATTTATTTTTATATTTATAATTTATCAAGAGAAAGCTTTGTTAGAGCATCACATGAGGTTTTTTTGGCAAATTTAAAGCGTTTTGGTTTTGGTGATATTTTGTTTTTGTAAATGGATTAAGATTTCGAACACGGATATCAGAAGTGCTGTTAAATGCAATGGTCACGCGATAAAATATTTTCCCGTTTGTAAGTCTGTGAGACAGGGCTTTCCTATGTCAGCTTTATTGTATGTACTAAGCGTTGAGCCATCATGCAATCTGATTGTATTCATGGTGTTACTATTCCGTGTTCACAAATGCAATGTTTGCTTTTTTAGCATGCTGATGATACAACGGTAAAGGTAGGTGACAAGCACTCTGTCAGAAATGTTCTTGATGTAAACAATTATGGTTTGACGTCTAACGCAATGAAGAAATGAAGAAGGCTGCGCTAGATTTTCTGTGGGACGGCAAGCCCCATCGTGTGGCGTACGGAGGTATGATAAATGATAAAAGTGGTGGTGGTATGGGATTACCCGATATCGCTTATAAGGTAATAGCATTTAACCTGAAGTTTTTGGGCAGGTTTTTAACGTACAGTGCGGTTTGGAAAGATTTTTTCCTTTTTTTTTTGTCAAGATGGAATGATTTAAATTTATGCTTGTTCTTGTTTTATATGTCTCTAAACAAATGTTTGCTAAACTCATTGCCGGGATTTTATGCTGAGGTTATGTTGGCTTGGTCGGAGTTACAAGCGCAAGAGCCATGGTGTCATAACTCTTTTCGACAACAATTGTTACATCAGCCTGTTTCATATAATGCAAGAATTACTTTGGACGGTAAACCTCTACCGTCAGAAATTTTTTTTTGTAAAATCCAAATTATTTTGTTTAAAATAACTTCTGCGTTTTTATTCCGGGTTACTTCCCAAGCAGTGCTTTTGTAGAGACTGTGCAAGAATGTACATAAGCTGAGCACGAAAGGATCATTAAGGATTTTGATCTTGTAAAAGCTGCAGTGCCTGCGAACTAGCTGACCAAACTGAATGTTGGAAACAACCGACTTGTGGTGGAATGTGAACCTTTGCTAACCGTTTAAGGAAAGTCTGTCTCATGGTATTAGTTAAGGAGAGGTAATCTATACATGGCTATAAGGAATATGTATGTTGTTGAGCCTGTGTGTGTCCAGTATTGGGACAATGTGTTTTCTCACTTAGATTTGGTAAAATACTGGTTGTGGCTTTACTTGTCGGGCAACAGCCCGGGATCTGTTCAGTTGGACTGGAAGATCATGCACAATGTAGTGTACACAAGAGAAAAGCTCTTCCGCACTGGAATGATCAGTTCAAAGGAATACAATTTTTGCAATGCTGGCGTAGAGGACTTATGTCATTTGTTTGTTGTGTGCCCTGCTAAAGGTAATTATATACACTACATTTGTGACATTGTAGAAATCCTTTTTCAGTTTGAACATCCAAGTGTCCTAAATAATGTCTCTATAAGTTTCTTCTGTTGTTTCAGTTGTCACAATGTATCAAAAGTTTGAATGTTTCACTCATTGTTGTATAACATAGTTTTATCGATATCAAGTCGTACATTGTCTAAATCACGAAGAGTTATGCTGCTAAAAGGGGAATGTGTACCTCAGAAATGTTTACGTCACCAACGTGAAGAGCGCCGCATTATATTGGAAGCGACAAAACTCTGTTTCAAAAAAATATTTGTACAAAAATCCCTTTATTAAAATGGATCACAAAGGTATTCCTGTTCTACAATTGCCTCACTAAGTCGTTATGGTAGCAGGTATTTTTTGAGTAGCACATATTGTAAAACTATTAGCTTGCCTATCTGTGATATTTCCTTCTTTTAAATGGGCTTATTGCGAAGCCTAATATGACCATGTATGTATGTATTAATGAAATTACTGTGGAATAAATTATTTTCAAGAGAAAAAAAAACACTGGTCTTGTATACTAGGGGTTGCGCGTTCGAACGTCGCTGGAGGTTGCTAAATGAAAGCATATTTCTTAAATCAAGCGCAAAGCCACAAAGTTGAAGTTTTTTTTGTCAACAAAAGTCTGTGTAGCGGTTACACAAAGTACCACCCACTGCATTTCCCAACGTTTTAACTGAAAACATGGAAAGCCTTATGTCCCTCATGCAAGTAAGTGGAGAATTTACAACATCCATCAGAGATGGTATATAAAGCAATAAGCACTACTTTAATCTGCGAAATGTTTATTGTGTTTCCATTTCCGCAAAGCCACAAAGAAGTTTTGTGTAAAAATAAAGTCTGTGTGGCAAATAAACATAAAGTATTTAGAATCACAAAGCGTTCAGAAATACTGGGAACGCTGCAGAAATTGAACACTGCAGAAATACTGGGATGCATTCTACTGAATTCTGGTTGACTTTACATTTGCAAAGAACATAACATATGGAAATAACTATAGGCGGCACTCTTATTTCTTTCGGCCGAGATAAAATGGGCTTTGTTGAGAAATCGATGAACTGAAGACGGGTCGGGTTTTTCCCTTCTCACAATCAGAATAGCAACAACATCATATGCCAATGGAAACGTAACGTAGCTTTCCTACAAGTTTCTGCTCACCTTCATTAAATTTATTAACATTGTTCACAAGGCTTTTATAGCTCAGTGGTAGAGCACTCCATTCGAGCCTCGTTGTAGACCGAATGAATTTCTAAATCGAAATCGATGGCAAAGCCACCAAGTTGAAGATATAGATAGAATAGTGTTGTGAAGCTCGTTTGTTTACCTCTGAGTTTCAACAACAATATCTTTACTTTTGGTAAATTTGCAGCGGTTCTTTAGACACTGTAATTTGCCCACAGCCACAGGTATGTCAAAACCGGTTTATTAATCGCCTGCTAGCAGATTAACAAAGACATTGCCTGTTGCAGTGTCGACGAAGTCCAGTGCTGCATTTTCTACGTCTGTCCAGAGGGACTTTCTGCGGAGGTGATTAATATAAAGATGGATTTGATTAGCGTTCAGAAGAACTACTTGAAAAAATGTTTTATATCCGTGTTGCTGGTACTGCGGGACAAAACACTCTCTTGAATAAGGAAAGTTATGCACTGGGAAATGCTACCTGGAATATTAGGCCTGATGAACCATTGAAGACTTAGGGAGAATGTCTTGATACTAACAGGCTAAAATTTGCTGATGATGAACGTGAACATGTGAGAACCGGGATTTGGGTATGCTATACATTTTGATACGTCCCGAATTTTATTAACTTTGGAGGCGAGGTAGTAATGTTTGCATACCCTGGGGAAATATACGAATGTCATACATGTGGACAAAAACATCACAGGCCCGCCTATAGTAAGGCAACATGGTGTACAAAACTACGACGGGTTTTACCACATGAGAATTCGCATAGGGAGAAAGACTGCGAGTATTTATGCAGGATGTGGTCGGTTCGGATCAGCACACATCAAGTGACTGTTGTGCTAGAACATGATCGTACGCCGCCTGAGTTAAAGGCAATGCGGGGAAGTCACGTTCCCCTTTCTAAGCGTGGAGAACAAGAAAAATGTGACCCTGATGTGGAATCGGAGATTTACATCGATCTCGATGTTGACGTCCAAGAGGACTCTGGTGAGGCTGAGATGGCGAAAGATGACGAGTGCAAATCTGATTGTTCTCTCTCGAGGAATGCATACTCCACGTTGTCAAATGTGGGTGATATTGTTAAATTAGAAGGGAGTTTATTTTCTTCTAAGGACGGGTCCGTTGTTGTAAAAGTGACCACAGGCATACATAGAGTACGACCAAAAGAGCCAAAGACACGGAAGAAAGCACAGCTTCAAGAAGATTCAACCTTCGACCCTGTTCATGGTGATAAGCCTATGTTGAGATGAATCCACCTTGGAAAAAGTGAAACTGGATGAAATGTACCCAACACCTTCTCAGGACAGTTCAAAAGTGCTCCTCGAATATCATCAGAAGAAGTTATATGTGCCTCTCGTGGGTGAAGGCTTCTGGCTAGGGCTTAGACTGTTAATGACATTGTTTATAACTTAATATCACCAGGTATGTATACGGTTTTGCTGTTACTTATATTAATGGCTGTTAACAGTTCAATAAGAGCCGGGACTCCAATTATTAATGGCCTCTGGTCTGCAGATAAGTAATATGAATTGAAGCAATTTGCATTTGATAATAACATCCATGTCTTGTTTTTACAAGAAACACATTTTTAAAAATGTAACGACACCAAATCTTTAGTATTCTTGGTGACCGACCGGCCCGGATAGCACAGTTGGTAGAGCGCCCGCTTCGGGACTGGTAGATCCAGGATCAATCCTTGATCGTTTCACACCTAAGACTTTAAAAGAGGAAGTTGTTACTTCCTCGCTTGGCGTTCAGCATGAAGGGGATAGTGCAACGACTGGTTGACCCGTATCAGTATAATGGCTCGGGCGGGGCGGCTTACTTGCCTTCGGTAAGTCGTCTCAGTGAAGCAGCACTAAATAAAAGAGCGGTGGAAATCCGTCCTGCAACAAGGAGGCACATTACACGTACATGCACCCTAATGATTCGGGGCCTCCGTGGCTCAGTCGGTTAGCGCGCTAGCGCAGCGTAATGACCCAGAAGCCTCTCACCAATGCGGTCGCTGTGAGTTCAAGTCCAGCTCATGCTGGCTTCCTCTCCGGCCGTAAGTGGGAAGGTCTACCAGCAACCTGCGGATGGTCGTGGGTTTCCCCCGAGCTCTGCCCGGTTTCCTCCCTCCATAATGCTGGCCGCCGTCATATAAGTGAAATATTCTTGAGTACGGCGTAAAACATCAATCAAATAAATAAATAAACCCTAATGATTCCTTCGTCGTCATATGACTGAAAAATTGTTGAGTACGACGTTAAACCCCAAGCACTCACTCACTCACTCTTGATGATTGCAGATGGGTTTATGAGTCCAGTAAAAGTTGTGGAGTTGGTATAACTGTGAGGTATTCTGTCGACTGTGTTATTCGTAATGTTACGTGATGTCCAAGTGGCAGTCATACAAGTAATAAACAACATCTCACTCAATTCAATTTGTACATATACACCCAATAATACCAAAGAAAGAAAGAAATACATAGTTGATTTAGACAGTCTGATGAGGGAGGGGGGATACAAATTAAGGATAGACAAACTGAGATATTTACTGATCATGCTATGGGATGTGAAATTAATTGATAAGTGGGGTATTTTCAAGACCAATTATAAAGAGGTCATTCGGTCATGCCGTAATGTGTATGTAAATAAAACGGGTGTGATGTTCTGCCTGGAAAAGGAGATCAATGTATTGAAGGCTAGTCCTGTTATTAATGATAAAACTGAAAATGTGACGAAAACAACTGTTGGTTTAAATCAGGCCTCTCGTGCTGGAGCGGTTATTAGGACAAGGGCAGTTCATTTCAACCAAGGTGAAAAGTCGTCGAAATATTTTACTAGAAAGGGTGCTGCCAGGGCAAGAAGAAAATGGTTAAAAACACTGAATATCAGGATGGACGTTTCAAAGCCTCACTGTTGTCCAGACGACATAGGAGAATGTATTCGTTGTTATAACAAAGAGTTGTACACAAAACAGGGAACTGGCGACTTGGGTCAGGAAGAATTTTTTCCTGAAATACCGCAATATTGAAAAAAGATTGTAAAGCCCTTTGGGTAATTCTCATGACGAAAGAAGAAGAGTTGTATTTTTCTGTTAAGAATATGTCCAAATAGCGCTCTCCTGGTTGTGATGGATTACCAGCGGAATTTTATGTGACTTTTTGACCCTCCATAGGGCAAATATCCACAAAGGTGGTCAACTGTTGTTCTCGTTCTGGTTCTTAAGGTAATTCTCAAAGGTCTGGTTTAATTCAATGTTATTCAAGGATGCCAACAATGCAGATGAGATGAAGTACATAAAGAGTCCCACAAGCCTGTTGAATATAGATTATAGAACAGTCACTATGTAACCGTATGAAACTTGTTGTTGATTCATATACCACAGAACTACACCTGTGTTTTCCCGAGTCGCAGTATTTTTAATAATTTACGATTATTACGTATATGACTTTGTTTGACAGAAGGATTTCAAGGCATTTTTGTCAACACAATTTTTTCGTCTTCACAATGAGCACATTTAAAGGAAGGAAATATAACAGACAGGTGGGAGCAAGACAGGCGGATATCGGGTAACCCCATACCACCTCCACCTTTCTCATTCATCAAAACTCCGTACGTCACGGTGTTACGTACATTGTAATACAACCTTATTCATTTTTGTAATAATGGTGTCAGGTACAGGCAAAACAGCTACATTATACCACAATTTTGACATTGTTAATGTCATTATTATACACACATTTATTACAGTATATCGGAAAATCAGCTTTGTTTCCACATATTCACAACATATTTAATCTTCTTATATTTCTAATTCCAGTTGTGCTTATCACAGACCTTAGTGGCATGGCCAAAATAAATTCCAAGTACTTTAACGGTGTGTTTCGGAACTAATACATTTTCGACCTCATTATTCCCGACACTAGAACACCAGATCTTGGTTTTGAAATAATTATTGACAACATCAAGGCCAAAAAATTATGTCGAAATAATCAATCTCGGGCATTATTTTCCTCAAAGCATGTCACAAAATTGTTAAATAAGACTGAAATGGAAGTATTTAGAAATCCCTTCATTATATCGTTCACGAATGACAAAGAAGTGTGATTTATTCCTAATAAATGTTAATTTTTTTTCCTAATTAAAGCTTAATTCAACCTAAAATTAACTGAAGTGCCACTCTGTATAATTTTCTTGTAAGTTAATATGCCAGTGATTATAATGCTCTTGTCAGTAAATATGAACTCAGCGTCCAGAATCTCTGGCGCTCTATTTCATGACCGTGTCTAACGCCTCTGAGCCCGGGGCTAGGGGCAATACATTCATCGTGTTCAATTAGATCGACACATTGGATATATGAACAGTTGATATCAAAGCGCAGCTGAGATAATATTTCTTTATTGACAACGTATATATCAACATGGTAGATTATTTTAATACTAATTACAAGTAGTCTGTCCAACATCATTGAAAATTGTTGACGGCTTGTCTTTGCATGACTCCGTTGTAATTTCTTACTTTACACACTTTCCTACTTCTCACGTAGGTTGTGTTGGGCGTCACTTTGGGAGTTTGCGACTATTGAAAGGTGATATATGTCTTCCACAGCCCTTGCTATATATGGATTACTTAAAACTAGCAGATCATCAGTATACCGTTGAGTGAATGAGACAGATCGGGCCTGGTGAGGGTTACTTCTTAATACCTTCTGCATATAATCCTATTCATACGAGAGCAGGTATAAATCTGTCAAAAAGGGAACGTCAACCAATCTGGACCTTCCAAATCCATAACGACGTTCCAGGCGAATAAGCGCAAGGCCAATTACCAAAAACGACGTATAACACAAACCACTAAAAACTAAGAAAGTATTTAAAGTACGAAAATAGGACGGAATCATGCAAAGAGAAGCGGTCAACAGTTTTCATTGATGTTGGAAAGAGGCAAGGCATGCTCTAGGTGACTGAGTGAAATCAGTATTCAAATTGGGTACCATGCTAGAATATCAGCTGTGAATAAGAAAATATGTATCTCAGTTGCCCTTTCATTGCAACTCCCCAAATACCCAATGTGACGATCTAATTTAACACGATGAATATACAGCCTCCACTGGACAGGGGTTAAGCGGAATTAGACGCACTCATGAAGCAAGGAGGCAGAGATTCTGAACGCTGTGTCCATTTTCACTTACAAGAGAACTATACTCACTGTAAAACTTAAGAAACTTAGAGTGAAGACCATTGATGGAATAACCTTGACACACCAGTTTTTGCAGTAATGACTATTGCAGTGACGCCGGTTGAATCTAACAAATAATACATGCCATATGCAGGACCATTCAATATATTGCTGTAAAAGTAAGGATAGTTTACAATTAAATTAATTTAGTCAAAATTGAAACTATCTCTCTTGTCGTAAAGTCTGCGAAAGAGGAAATCGCTTTGATCTTTGTACAAATATAGGACCAGATAAGATGTACCATCTGAAGAGTTTGTGGTTTCCTTAAAATCCAGTGAAGGTGGAAAAATATCTCTCACAGCCTTTGTTATATATGGAATGTTTTAGGCTAGTAGAGCATCAATACACCATATAGCGATTGAGAAAGGTCGGGTCTGGTGAGGATTACTAGTTTCTGCATATAGCCGCATTGATATGTGAACAAGTACCGGTCGGCCAAAAGTGGGGCACAGTTTGCACGCATCGGTATACCTATACACTGTTGATATATCGTTTCTTCGAATTTCACAGACGTTTATAACGAAAAATTCAAGCAACTCAATGATGATCGAAACATCCCATAACACCGAAACAATTAGTGCTCGTATTCCACCATTTACACATCTGAGGAATTGTAGTATAGTGAATGGAGAAATCCCAAACAGAGATGTTCTTATACTGAGCATGTATTAGAACGTCTAGTTCTTCAGTGAGACGTTTTGAGTTTTAATATAGATTTCTTACAGTTAATACTAGAATTATTTCAACTGCACACCAATACTTTTTCCAAAATCCTGTATTTCTTGTAGTGGCTTCGTTAAGAGGGTAGACAGAAGTTTGGTGGGACACCATCTCCATCCGGCAATCCAGCCAGCTTTTTATGATGAACTGTTTTTGGGAATCCAGTCAGGTTCGGTATATGGGTGTGACGGGAAGGTACGGATACACTCTATTTTTTGAGACAGGATTGATGTTTTAAAATATTTCCTCCATAGTATAGGTCGTTCTAGAGTACGTTAATTTCCCCACAGCTGTTGTAGTGATATTAAGCTCTTCTACAAGACTCTCTCTACAAGAGCTCTTCTAGCAGACAAACATTATATTATTAGGCGCTTTGTCCGCATTATCAATACCGTATTTTCTCTGAAGGTCATCAAGTATATTTCCCACGGTAGTCACATGAGCATCAGTACTATTGTTGTGGGGTGCATATATAACCTTTCTTGTTACTAGCTCAAGCCAAGTGTCAAGAACTGAAGGTTCTACCTTCTCCCGTTCACACAGTTTTTGCCAAGATTTTGAATGCAGCGGCTGGCAAGAGAAGGTAGTCATCCTTTGCTTTTGAAATGAAGGTAGGTGTTACGTACTACCATTAACACTAACGAACTGGTTGATATATTGCAGTTACATTTACCTTACCTTAGCAGTATTTCCTTTACCCGCAGACGTGTGGACGACGGTGTTTGCAACAGAGTAAGGTTAACTCCTTCATTATGTCCAAGCAACTTTTGACTCCATTGTTTCCTGTTTCCCAACATTCGTCGACTGACACACGTGGCATGTTACTTGTTTGTTGAAAAACATATGCTTACAATTAGATAACCTGAAATACGAACTTAAAACTTTCTCAAAATGTTTCTTGAAGAAGTGCCCCCCCCCCCCCCACACCCCACAAAAAAAAAAAAAATGGCGAGAAGCTTAGTTGTGTTAAAAAAGGCTGGACAACGAATACAGGAAAATTCCATCGTTCCAGTGTATATGAAATGAAACAGACGTTGGAGATTGAGAATGAACTGGAGTTATTATAGAAACACAGCGATGCAAACTTTAAATGTTGTGACCCAAGGCTTTCTAAATTCAAGAAAGTGTTGACTGCACCAAAATATTTTCTTAATCTGCAGAAATATAAGTGAGAGGAAAAAAAACAGTTGACATTATCCAATGGTGAAACTGTCAGTCACTGTGATGATATATTCCTTCTACAGATGGTTGATAATTTATCAAGGCAATCTGCACTGTCATCCATTGAGGCAACCCTGAGACAAGAAGGCATTTTCTTTCGTGAACAACCATTGTCACTAATAGAAATTAAGGCCGCACTGAATGGAATGTCGGCGAAATCCGGACTATGATGGCGAGACAGTCGATATCTCTTGCAGTTTGGGGGGAGGGGGGAGCTTTGCTGTGCCCTGTATTACACGAAGGATACAAGGACATTTTTAGTGCGGGTGAATTGATAAGAGTTATGAAAAGTGGAAAAATAAAACTTATACACAAGCATACAGGAGTACAACATGTCGACTACAACATAAAACAGTCTTACACATACACTATTTCGCATTATAGACCTACAATTATGCGCGCTATTGTCCTGGAAATACAAACCTGGATAGTGATTGTGGGATTACATGCCAATGATTAAAGCGTCACATCGAAATCAGAACACATGGAGAAATAGTAATGTCGTGAATCGATGAAATCTTTATTTATGTTAACATCAATTTCCATCTACACTGTCAATACCAAACGCTCTAATATTATATATACAAGTATATATATACGGGTCATTTATGGATATTGATCAAACATTGCATTGATGATTGCGGATATATTATGTACACAAAAAAATACATACGTGCGTATCACGTTAGTTACAATTCATAGTGTTTTATAGGCGACGTAGATCAGCATTTGGCTTTCCATCCTTCTGTGACGACTCCCACAGGTAGTAAAACGCAGGCAGCAGGTAGCTCATTTTATTCTTCAACACCTACACCGTACATGTAGTAAACACAAGGGTAAAGCAACATCAGAGACTTGATAACAGCTCCAGCATGTATCCAAATCTGACTACCGGTCTCTATTACACATACCGTATGGAGATACAGTGTAATATAAGCAATCTTGCATGCTTGTCACATAAGCTGTGCTTCCATCTTCCTGGTGTGCAGGCGAAGGGAAAGATCTATCAATACCCCTTGCTACTGTACAAGAGCTCCAACATGTACTCTCTTTGCATGGCTTTGCTCTCCACGATCCTTGCCCATTGATATTAATCATGTATCAAGTATAGAAATTTATATACTGGTATCCCTACACTGGATTGGATGCTAATCACATAGCTTTGACCTACCCTAGACCCTTTTCTTACGCCATATTGCTCGCAGGATATATCCCAATCGTTTTTTTCTGGTTTCAGTGCCGCCATCATCATTGCTTGTTTCTTTTCTAAACAATGCATTAACCCAATGTTGTCAAGTATTTGCATTTGTTTAACAGTCCCCCCACCCCGCCCTTTCCAAGCAGCTGTACTGGCTATGTTTACACTTCCCTACATTGCATGCAAGTCTCAATCTCGGCCTGACAATTTACCTGATCTCTATCGTACCCTCTTCATCAAGCATGCGTGATGTAAAACAGGCTACATGCATGCATGTTCACATCAACAACGCTATTATAACGTATTAAATAACATTTTAGAGAACATTAATAAGAAATGTATTTGAATTATACACAATTATTCACGTATTCTCTACCTTACTAATACCCATTTCTTACCTTAAACACAGGTTAAAACGAAAGGCTTTAAGTAAATATGGAAACCTGTCACATTCAGTCAAAAACGAATATAGATGTGGAAAGCACTGTAAAAACATGACTGCGCTATCAAATACATACTGCGTGGCGATAGACGGATGGGCAAAGGCTTCGTGAAGATAACTGTCTCTGCATAGAGCGCCTTAATCGACAGTAGACCAGTTCTATGTGAAGAAAACGACAAAAATGTATAGGGGTACACAACAGTCAAAAATTAACAGACACATGAGATGGGATGCATTGTATAATATTACATCATGTCACGATAACTCTTGTCCGAACCTTATTAATATTTCTACACATAGCTCTTAACGCTTGGTGAGTTTGTTTTCCGTAAAAAACAAAATCCAACAAAATCCATCTCCAGTCAGTCCGATCTTGAGCTTTATGTTAACCAGTTCTGAAGAAACACTTACACCCAGCTCGTCCGATATCCCTTATTTGGTTGCATGGTTAAGATATTATACCTTAGTATACATGTCCCAATGAAAATTGACTAGTCAACTTTCCGAAATGCGGGAGCGTGAATTACATTTGGCCAACAATGGACGGGCCAGGAGTACATAAGTAACTTCAGATCTACCAATAATTAACGACAAGCTACCAGATCAGATTTCCCTGACTTTGTGGTTGTTCAATAAGCTGCTGTTACATTATTAACAGAAATTTGTAGGAAATTTGTACTTTCTTTAACGGACTTATCGCATATTATCGTGGTACACGAGTATATCCATGTATATATCACAGTTCAGTTTGATCCTTCACATCTATGAACATGAGATTCCGTTTTTGTCTTTGTGCGTCACCGCATAACATGCAACATTTGGACAAGACGAGCTCAATCAAAAGGTTGATTTTCACATCTCTACTACCCTAAGTCTTCAACAAATTCGACCAGAAAAGTACAATTTCATACACAATTTAAAAACATAACTCATAACATTTTGAAGACTTGATAGGTTAGGGGCACAAATGCACTTAACCATACAACAATCATTTTTCTTAACATGACAACACAACAACTAAGTCCGTGGTCACAATTGCTGAGGATTTAAGGTAAGAACCTTATAATTACACATTTTTCTCTCCGCAACAAAGACATGCATGTATAATGTACACACACCGCGTTGCAATCCAACTAATATACAGTCAATCAATAACAATCGTGCAATCGAGCTGTCCAGTTTCGCAAAGATGTTGTACATGTACGACAATCCACTATATTTGATAATGGGAGGGTAATTGTCATGCCCCAAAAATCATACGACAAATATACCATAAAACATGTGGTACACCGATCTGTGAAACTGGGCCCAGACCTGCCAAAATGACAATATGTGCACAGCAGATAATGTCTTCTTACCATGAACATAGCTAAGTCGTAGGTTTCACACTTACTTTCGGTAGATGTTTGTAGCCATATCAAGACTAATCATGTCCAATCCCTCCGATCCACAAGCTACAGCAGGCAATCTTACAATGCGCACGTCCAGAGTAAAAGCCGAAGCAATATTTAAGCATAATATGCGATCAAAGCATCCCATGCATGCAAGCACAAACTATCACTAAAGCACATTCTGTGAGCTTCAACCATTTCCGAAGCACATCATCTTTAAACTCAATTCACACGTCTATCCGACGTAAAGTATACCTCAAGTCATATTAAAGGCAGTAACACGGCTGCATAAAGTCATACAAACAAATATGTACAGAAGCAGTCGACAGGTATCGACCTCTGTATTCTGGCCACGTTACTGCCGATGTGGCGTTAAGCTATAGCTATGTATTTATCAGTTAACACTATTCTACACATACCCTGGCATATCAATTAATACCGTTAACAATTCAATCCTTTTCACAATCCTAACATGAACACACCATGGTGGGAACTGTGTACAACAATTTTATTAGGCATCCACAAAGGGAGGTAATCATTACAGCCACCTGTCGATTCGCACTGCAACACATTTGCGTACCCTTGTACAAATACATATTTGTTCCCAGCGATGCTAGGGTCTATAGATACTCAGGCCATCAACTGCTTCTGTGCTTTTAGAGCAATAGCGATATTATTGCCCCAGTCGTTAGCTTTGGATCGAAGTAAACATCAAATATTTTCTCACACGTACATGTACAGTACACAAGTTTATAGTTTCTTGCTCATTAAATATGCATGTATGTCGAAAATATGTTATGGCTGGCCAGTGGGTTTGGCAAAGGGTGAAAACAAGAAAAAAAAAACATGATCAGGATATAATTTAATCATCTCTGATTACTGACCAATTAGCACATGTGCCATCCTGAGTATATTGCACTGAGAAAAATGCAAGTACATATGTGATAAAAACAAAAAACTCCAAGAATCCAACGTCCAGAGATCATATAAGCTAAATCCCACAATTTAAAAGTCATTAGAACTACGAAATACAACCACCACCAAGCAAATTTTTGGATTGTAGTTATAGGTGGGATGGTGTCCTACGATATTGCATGGCCTCCTTTATTATCAGATGTCCAGATCGTGACCTTAAATACTGTCTACTAAACATGTGCAATGGGGTGGGCTGATTTTGACTCACAGCTTTCTGCTATAAATGTACCGAAAATTACACGTAGATTGAAATACATATAAGTAAGTATCACGTTTGGAACACTACTGGCGAAGACATTACCACAACGGACAACGGACTATCTTTGTAGGGAGTGGAATCCTCTATGAAATCAGTACGACATTGCACCTTCTGGTGCTTCTCCACGAATCAATGATGTAAATGCTCAAAATTCTTCATTGATTTGCCTAGTTCTAGATATCGTACAATGTAAAGATGCATGCCAAAGATACCGGTTCAGAGGTCATCTGCTCAATCGTGGAATCCACGGGAAAAACACGGTAAAGTAACAAAGGAGACATTTTTTCTTGATACTTCTTCCTCTTATGAAAATGTGGTACAATTATTAAACCAATATAGGAAAAATAGCGCAATATGTCTCGAAGGTTTCTGCTCTTATTCACCCTCTTAATTGACCTATGTTAGTTAAGCATATGTTAGGAATTGTTTCTAGCCCAACAGATGGCACGGCCAGAAACGCTGTTAATACCGAAGATGCAATGCGGAAGATAATCCACACAAGTATGCCACCCTATTGTATACACATTAAACAGTCAGTATCACACATTAGTTTATGTAGAAAATTTGGTGTTCATTGGAAATACTGACGAAGGTTAGACAATCACATATCGACAATTTAATGCAGCAAAATAGGGTCCCCTTCTTGCATCGGTCGTAGGCCGTACGGTAGAAAACCCATAATACTTCTGGATGTTGTCCAAAAATATACCCTTGACAGGATAAACTCTTTAGTTCAGGGGGAAGATGATCGTATAAGAAAGAGCCTGGTTGCCAAAGTACGTTTTGAAAACAAACGCATACAAATGTAGGTCATCTATGTATAGTACCATTTTCATGCACACGCATCTCCATTTTAACTGTAAGCTCCATTTAATCATGGCAGGCACAGCCTAAAAGATTGGTTACATGGTTGATTGGTTGGTTTAGGGATAGCGTTAACAACTGTGTGACTGAATGTCATGCTAACAGGCTAAAGGGTTAGTTACATGTTGGTTGAAGGACAGTAGGATCTAGGGACAGCCTCGCTTACAGGCAAAAGGATTGGTTACTTGGTTGGATGGCCGTCAGTCTTGCCAGACGGACTTAGAGGTTGCCTATATTGTTGGTTGACCGGCCAAGGGATCGTTTTGAAGACTGGACGTCTGTCTGGTTGACTTTATCTAATCTATCTGGCCACCAGGCTAACAAACTGTGCAACTTTGTTCGCTGCTATAGTTGATGGCTGGCTTAATACCTTGCCGGCACTCAAAAGGGATTGTTTGAATAACTGTCTGTCTGTTCGCTTTCGTTGCTGGCCCTATGTCAGCAAGATAAGGGACTGGTTGGCTACCTGGCTAGATTGAGGATTTGTTGCAAGTATATGCAGTCTACAGACTAGCTTCCATGGCTGGTAGGCTAATCGCTGTTAGCAGATTGTGTTACAGATAATCGCTGGCGGGCTGTCCAAAAGATTGTTCAGCTACACATACATGTAACTGACTGGGTGAATTGTCTTGATACATGAAGGTGTTGAATGAAGATTTAAAATAATGGCATAATCGTTAAACTCTCCTCCATGAAGACTTCAAACCACACATCTCAATTACATTGTTCAAGCATTTTATGAAAAACAGGATTCATCAACATTCAGAATAACAATCAACAAATGGTACTACTATAGCCAAAGTGCAAGCACATGTACATATTGTCGTAGGTTACAAACACCCAAGCTGTTGAATACCATATCAATTTTGATAAGCATACTACATCTGGTATCTGAGAACGCTTTAAATACATATCACATCATATACATGTGCATATATTACCACAGATACATTTTGCACCCTTCACCAAATTCTTCAACCTCGATCTAGGCTTAAGGTACTTGTACATGTACGCATGTCACAAAAAACATTTCATTTCCCCACTTGTGTATTATAAGGTAACACCAGCAGTCAAACAAAAACACTGTACATAACATGGAAGATGCATTGCAAGCTGTTCCCTTTGTATTGTTGTTGCCTGCGCAACAATTATGTTTTAACAATTTAATGTTCCAAAGACTTTGCTTCAGAAAAAAACAGAAACATGCTGAGGCGACATGGTTCTAAAATATCACAAAGACATCTAGGTATATAAGATATTGTAACCATATAGGCATGTGAAACCAAAAGTGGCTTCCTCTGCAAAAAGTCTTCCCCCTAACAAGGGATGTCTTGCTTTCTGACCGAAAACAAACATGAGCAGATTTATATTAAACCAAACCAGCTACAAGTCAGTCTTGTACGGACATCTCCCATCTGATGAAGCTGTCTGTCACCTAAGCTTTGGATACTGTAGAGTCTCAGAACAGCCTCAGCAAAGTGAAGTCTGAATTTCACCGCAAGTCATGCCCAGCACTGTTTGAGTTTAACCAAAGTTTAACCCAAGATCACCAAGATTTGGCACTCGAACAGTCTTTACACACTCGTAACAACAGCTTCCCTGAAAAAACAATACAAAAGAGTACATGTGTGAAAATTTTTTAGAGATTTTCTGATAGATTACATATATCAGAGCCAAAACATCTTTTAATCAGTGTCTATCTTCCAATGATTTTAATACGTTGTTTCCTTGTTTCCTTTATCACATGTGGCCTCACTGAAGCATAATGCTGAAAGCACCAAATGTCAAACTCCAATCATATACTTGATCTAGGCTGCCAAACTGGAGCTATTTTTGGATCCTTTGACAAAATCCAGATGTATGCTGAACACAGGGCCATACTATAACCAGTTTGTTTTAAAGTTAAATCACTTTGAATATTTGATTGAAGTTTAATGCCATACCATTGAATTTTTTTGACAAGTTACTGTTAAACTTTTCAATTAAATTTGCATGCCATATTGGTGAAAGACAAGCAGTCATCAACGAATGCAATGTGTTGTCAACAAAGAGGTGCACCAAAGCCTACAAACATCGAGGGCAAGTCAAGCCAGAAATTTTTATCCAAGGCTAGGACTGAATATGTTGAGATTTGCGAACCTGACCAGTGAATCACTTCCCACATCCACAACAAGAAAACAGAACTTACACAATGACATCTCCGTTGCCCGGGAAAAGCTGGTCTTTTGAACTGATGGTGCTGGTGGACTTCCTATAACAGTCCTCAGGCAACAGTGGTTCTGATTTTTCAGCCTTATTCACTCTCTGGTAGTCTGATTCACTGCCACACAGTTTCACCTTGAACAAGGTCATTATGCTGGAGCTCATCAACAGACATGCTCCTGATGGATAAAAACAAGAGGAGAGGTTAATACTATGACTGAAAGGCAGGTGCAAAGAACAAGGCAAAAAGGTTCAGCCCATTAATAGAAACACCCATGAAGGAAGAGAACACCCCAAAAAATGTAGTGATGAACAAGAAACCCAGCTAAGTCAAAGTGGAGTTGATCAGAAGGACACATACCTGATGAATCAAGAGATTAAGGGTATTTGGCAAAATAGTCAGTTCATAGATCTTCAGTTGAATGTGGCATATTGTACAAAATATATACAATAGTTCTCTTTGACACACACACAAAAAAAAGATAGCAAAAGATGAGAGGGTGAATTCTCAAGACAGGCCGACATCTTACATAACTAACCCTAAAAAAGAATCTTATATGTGAGCTGCTTTGTGTTAACCAGCATGTTCCTGTTTTTTAAATCAAGGAGAACTAGAGAGCCAGAAAAATGGTAAAAGTACGACCCTGGCGGTGCCAGCAGACTTAATAATCAGTCATTACACTGGAACTTACCATCATCGCAGCTTTGACGTGCTAGTAGTATACACTGTAGCTGACCAGAGCAAGGGACATAACTCCCATGGACATAAAGTTGTCAGCAAGTTTAATTTTGGCATTCATGCAGCACTGTTTGTACATGTACTGCACACTTGTGTCAATAAAATAGCTGTTTGTTTATTTGTTTGGTCATTTAATTGCCAAAGATTTACATGTATTACTACCTTTATTTTACACTGTTATGAAAGTTGTACTCTTTTGAAACAGTCGTCAGGTTTACTTGTCTAAAACATGGTGCTTTAAATGAACATGTACAAGGAGACCAAATCAGTGCCAATCAAAGTGCAAGGTAAAACTATCCCCAACATTACTTTCTTTAACTTTCTCTGGGTGATTAAAAAAATTTAAATAAAAAAAAATATGTGATACCACATTATTTAGATATGGTCAGGTAAATCACAAGAACGAACTCTCTTTAACGGGATCATTAAAATGGGAGAAAAAAAATAATAAGGTAAAGCATTTCTGGACACACTTCTCTACTGCCTTTCATTTCACGCACACAGTATCTTTCTCTTTTACTTTTTTTTACACTTTAAGGCACCATTGACAAAATGTGCACTAATTTATTTTTATTTCTTTCTGTGATTGCTGTTTTACAGCATACTCCAGAATACTTGACTTATACAGCATCGGCCAGCATTATGGCGAAAGGAAACCGTGCACAGCCCGCAGGGAATCCACAACCATACGCAGATTGTTGGCAGACATTCCCATTGAACTCACAGCGATCGCATTGGTGGGAGCCTCCTTGGTGACGTCCTCAGTCAACGCGGCCCCCTATTTCAATTTCAAATTGTGCTACATAAGATAGCACTCTTGACATGGAGATACATGTAGTTCATGAGGACAAAAGGCAGATGACCTTACCTGCCAGGTAAAACACATATTTGAACCTATATTCTTCTTGAAGCAATAGACCTGGAACAATAGAAAAAAACAGTTACTACATGTATGTGAACATACTGAATTCATCAATGCAGTGGGAAAATGTGAACTTGACAGCCGAAATACTGCATAAATAACAATTAACAATTAATTAAACATTAATTTATTTTATTTGATTGGTGTTTTACACGGTTCTCAAGAATATTTCACTCATACGACAGCGGCCAGTATTATAATGGGAGGAAACCGGGCAGAGCGCAGGGGTAATCCACAACCATCCGCAGGTTGCTGGCTGACCTTCCCATGGCTATTGTAACAGTGCAAGTGGCTGACCTCTATCTTCCAAAGAAGAATTTTTGCCCAATTTCAAAGGTAAATGAAGTTGTAAGGGTTATACAATTCTTATTTTAATATGCACATATATGTATTTAGTTATAATGTACTTGTGTTCTTTACTCAGACATGCCTGTTGTATCCGAACACTGTTCTAAATTGAACCTACATATGGGAAAATCACCAACATTTTCAGCCAATAAAGTCCTTTGTTCAGTAAAATTTATGCATTCAATTATCATAATAATAACATCAAAAATGATTTTTTTTTCTGGTCACTAATGATGAAAGCTTCATAAACATGAAATTGTGCACATTAAGAATTAGGGTAATGTTACATGTGCTTACACATGTTGCCTAGATTTCAATTATCTTTTTCTTTTTTTTTTTCAAAAAGCACAAAAAAGTGTTGCATATTCCCTGGTCATTTTCCTCGATTCCGAGAGTTCTATTGATTTTAGAAAAGTTTTATGAGGTCTGTTTGGAATGATGGAAACATGGAATGATATTCTACTTGAAAATTGTAAGTTTCAGCACCAAAAATAATATTTTGTGACACTGACTTGCCTCTAGAAATGCACTTTTGTGGGTGCAATTTTCTGTCATTTAGGGTGATAACCCTTCTATGTACAAATGTACGTCGGATAACCGTGTGTTACATGAGTCAGATACTCACTGAAATACCGTATATGTACACGTAGCTAGTTTGGAGTGGAAAAATGTAGATAACTTTAATGTCTATGTATGCACAAGTGGAGTTATACTGGAAAAACCCTGACAAACTGTTAAAGAAACAGCACTTCAACTTGTTTTTTTTGTTTATCAACAGATGTATCCTAAAATAATCACTTAGATGACCCAGCAATAAAACATAAATCACTATCGTGTTTGCAACACTATATACATGTAGGGCCATATGTAGGTTACAAAGATAAGTGATCAATCAAAAGGTGACAAGAGGTAAGCCAAAAGGTCAAACCACGGTTAACAAGCTCCTTGACAGTGGATGACAGCAGAACAAACAGATCTGATACAATATCTTATCACATTTTAAGTACAACTGATTGGATTGGAAGTCTTCCTGGAGTGCCCTACTGTACATATACATGTGTATGCATGTATGGCCATCTTCAGAAATGTGTTCATTAACGGAAACTTCACTGGTCCTCCAAATAAAGGGATGTACACATAATATAAAGTTTTAACTGCACTATTATTTTTACAAAAATTCTCTTTTTTTTTTTTTCAACGTTAATTTCTTTCAAATCCATGTCCCTTTCATTGGGCAACACCAATTTTAGTTTGTGTCTTACCAGTGAGTCAGCACTAAATAATCCAAAAATAGACTCAAAAATAAAACTTGAAAATCCACCTATTATTTTATCTCATCGTAATACTTTAAAGAATTTCTGTTTTTCAAAGCTTTCCTATCAGGTAAAAAAAAAAAATCAACAGCAGGAAAAATTTCTGCGAAAGTCCATATTTATCACAAAACCAATGATTTTTTATTCAGATTTTCATTTCTATACCCTCCTAGAGCACTAAGAAAAGATTTATTCTGGCTGTGAAATACTTAACACACTAAAATGGTGTACATGTAGCTTAAGCCAAAAGAAATAAAACATTTCTTCTGTTCAACCCTATTTTTTTCTGATATAAGTTTTGTGTTGCCTTAACAAAAAAATTATATAACAATGGCCAACATGTACACGTTTACTGTTATCAAGGCTTGGGGTTAAAGGTCAAGAGGTCAAGCTCTGATAAACGTAACACCAATCAGCATGCATTATGGCTAACACCGATTTTAAGTCAATTTATATACTGTATACATGTATATCCATGCACATGTACAAGCATGTTTACAGTGCCTCATCATTTCACTTATCAAACATGGAAAATTTTAAATTTTAAACTGAAGACATTTGTATTTAAAGCCAATGACTTTGTCAGCCATATTGGCAGATCTTTTTGGGGAATAACATTCTGTTTGGGGTGACACTTACCTTGCACAGGACAGAACACTTCGGAAGGCATACACACTTGTTGGAATGTTCATAGAAAATTTTACAAGAGACTTCAACAAATTCTTTTTAATTGTGACTTTAGCCCATGTTTCAATTCAGCCTGGGAGTGCTCTATTTCTGTACAGACATGTATATTATGTTAATTTGTTCAAGTCCAGCTCATGCTGGCTTCCTCTCCGGCCGTACGTGGGAAGGTCTTTCAGCAACCTGCAGATGGTCGTGGGTATCCCCCGGGCTGTGCCCGGTTTCCTCCCACCATAATGCTGGCCGCCTTCGTATAAGTGAAATATTCTCGAGTATGGCGTAAAACACCAATCAAATAAATAAATAATTAATTTGTTAATTATATTGATATGTTAATAATTACAGGCTTTGTTATATGTTAATTCCAGCCGATTAGTTGCTAACAACGGTAAAACAATTACTGCTGCTCAATCCTGACATGGAGAGACATGTACAGGCAATATGTTATTGCCCATGTATGTACAGCACATTTGTAAATGAGGCAAATGCCCAGAAACATTTTTGAGGATATTTACTGTACATCACAGTACATATACATGTACTTGGTTTGGGTGCATGTGTCATACATACACATATATTTGTAACATAATGACCTGGTTAGATAATCCTGAATAACTAGACTTGTGGGGCAAACTGTACCGAGGAATTCTGAGGTCAGCGGTCAAGGTAGATCAGAAAGTCAAGTAGGAAAATATCTGATCTGCCGAGCATAGAATATCATACCACCAGAAGTGGGTGGGGAAATGCAAATGAGGCAGTGGATTATTATTTTTATGTAAGCCAACAGGTTCACAAATGCTTGCATTCAAATACAGAGAATTTGCAAAACAACTACTCATTTAAAAAAAAATCGAAGCACTATTAAAATAAGCTCTCAGGAGTTTCCGAATTGAATGAGGAATTTTATGTACAATGTAGTTTTGATGTAAGAAAGACAGTGTGTACCACAATATCACACACATACATGTATAGGAACTGTCAAAGACTTCAATCACGCACGAAACCTCATTTTCCTTAACTTCAATCCTAGAATTTTCTTCCTGTGTTACATTTTTGTGACATTACATGAATTATTATCGAAGATACTATCACATTATCATGGGATAGAACAAGCCAAGTGGGCTTAAAGCCTGCATGGACTAGATGTACATGTATGTAGCACGTGTTTGTACTGGTAGTACATACCCTGTGCTGTCTACATGTATCAGCATTGTATCACGGGATAGAACTAGCCTAGTGGGCTTTAAGCCTGCATGGACTAGATATACATGTATGTAGCACATGTTTGTACTGGTAGTACATACCCTGTGCTGTCTACATGTATCAGCATTATATCATGGGATAGAACTAGTCTAGTGGGCTTTAAGCCTGCATGGACTAGATGTACATGTATGTAGCACATGTTTTTTACTGGTAGTACATACCCTGTGCTGTCTACATGTATCAGCATTGTATCATGGGATAGAACTAGCCTAGTGGGCTTTAAGCCTGCATGGACTAGATGTACATGTATGTAGCACGTGTGTGTACTGGTAGTACATACCCTGTGCTGTCTACATGTATCAGCATTGTATCATGGAATAGAACAAGCCTAGTGGGCTTTAAGCCTGCATGGACTAGATGTACATGTATGTAGCACATGTTTGTACTGGTAGTACATACCCTGTGCTGTCTACATGTATCAGCATTATATCATGGGATAGAACTAGTCTAGTGGGCTTTAAGCCTGCATGGACTAGATGTACATGTATGTAGCATGTGTTTGTACTAGTAGGACATACCCTGTGCTGTCTACATGTATCAGCATTGTATCATGGGATAAAACTAGTCTAGTGGGCTTTAAGCCTGCATGGACTAGACGTACATGTATGTAGCACATGTTTGTACTGGTAGTACATACCCTGTGCTGTCTACATGTATCAGCATTGTATCATGGGATAGAACTAGCCTAGTGGGCTTTAAGCCTGCATGAACTGGATGTACATGTATGTAGCACGTGTTTGTACTGGTAGTACATACCCTGTGCTGTCTACATGTATCAGCATTGTATTTATTATTCCATTAAATAAATTCAAACAAATATGGACTGTGGTGACATATAATTCTCACATTCCATCATAATGATATGCTGAACAAATTATGTACCCAGACATATCTGGTGGTATTTCGTTTCTAGTTTTACATGCTGTATTATTACATATACATGTATGTATGTACATAATGTGAGGATAAAAATATCATGAAATCATCCTTTTTTTTTAACCAGTGAAATATCCAGCGCTATTTTGATACCAGCAACAGAGCACCAAAATGGTTTATGTCCCAAAATGATAGGACACTTTCCGGGTTCCTTGATTTTGTTCCATAATAATTGTATCTTTCAATTACCCTGACAAGAATACTGAAAGACATAGCACAAAGCAAAAACTATTCATACAGATCGCGCGAGTACACTATGAGTATTTTGGCCAAAAAATGTCTCTCAAAATGTCCAACCACATGTTCTCAAAATGGCCTGGAATTACAGGAATCATTTGAGATTGAATTCTTTTGTGACCAAAGGTAAAAAAAAAAAAAAAAAAAACCTACTGTATCATGTGACATGTTAAAAATATTGGGCAACATATGTTGACATTAATTTACTCATCACCTGTCTCTTTTTTCCCTTTCGTGATAGAAGAGTTGGAACTTTTAACTCCTTTAATGTCCCTGAAAACTCACCAGCTGCAGGTCCCCCGATCAAACATCCCAGCCCAATCATAAAGCAGAGGTAGCCTGTTCCCAAGGCGATATACTGTGGTCCTATCAGCTCGCGGCTGACCTGCGACAGAAAAGTTGTCCAAAATCCACTGTAGAAGCCAAACAATATCGTGTAGCCCACTTGGCCAGAATATCTCTGGAACAGCAACGGGCATATTCCAGTGATCACCATGCCAATACCCACAGAGCATAAGACCTCTGTTACGTTGTCCATGGCGGAGTTACTGCCCATGAAGGCGAATATCATTCGGCAAGTGAAAGACGCCAGTCCAATGCAAGCAATCAGGAAAGTGGTCGTTTGAAAGTCTGTTCCCTCTGACATGGCGTAGGAGGGTAAGTACATGTATATCACAGTGGTGCCGAAACTCCAAAACAAATGGCTGAAGCACATGGCGTGAAACAAGGTGTTCTTCAAAGGGAGGCAAGAAAATACTGGCAACAGCTTCACTTCTTTGGATCTGGGCTGTGGTGCCATGATGGCTCCGCAGACACACAGGTTTAAAGCTACTCCGCCTAAAATCAGAAAGGTCCCGCGCCAGGCAAAGTAATCCAGGAGGTAGCGAATGGCGATGGGGAATGCTACAATTCCAGCTCCTATGCCGCCCATCACACAGCTGAGCGCCTGGAAGCGGCCATGATGGAAACTACGTTCAACTGCCACAATGGACGGAGTAAGAGCCAAGCCAAATCCTAATCCTGCACAAACATAAAACACAAGGTTAAACTCTGTTGCATATATAAATAAATAAATACACATATATGCAAATCTCCGATAAGTAACAAATACATGTATTAGTTACCGAAATATTTCTGGACTTGCCTGTCTCTCACACCAGCCAATCAGAATTGACTGTGTATTGTTTTACGTAACAATACCACCTGAATCAATGTGACCTCAATGATGTAATGTGACCTCAATGGTTGAGAAAATGCATTGCAGACATAACTGTAACAAAAAACTCTATCTAGAAAAATGTCCAATTTCACATGAATAGAATTTTCTTTACACTAGTGTCGACATTCATTCTGTATGAATACATGTGTGTTACATTAGCATTTCAGTCCTTGTTTGCAGAAGAGATTTAGTCACATGAAAACATGGCTGGGGGTTACAATTGTCATAAATTCATCGCAAAACTTGGAAGACATTGTTTCAGCCATGACCTGCTTTCTCTGCAAATTACGTAACAGTTCATGATGTTTCTGATATGTTGCTAGCAAATAAATTAAACTGGAAGAGATCCAAAACAAAGTGTTAGACAGTTTTGCCACACACAAAATTAAAGGACTCTTTTTAGTCCCAAGCATAATATTTACTCATAAGCTGGTTTTACATGTATAAGCATGTGGATGAGTATACATGACTTGAGTAAAGTTCTCCAAACTTTCAAACTATGTATAAGTCCCCTCTGTGCCCCTGCACCCATTCGGTCTAATCCCCACATGCCCGCCCACATCCTTTGAAGCCATTTTTACCCCCCAAAGTGAAAGTTGAAAAATTTGCTTGCACTGTTATTACACATGATAATCTGCCTATTAAGAAACAAAAGCAAAGCGTTTTATGTTTCTTTTAACAATTTTTCAGTCATCTGATGACGCGCAGTCATTAAGTTGTGTACATATATCGTGTCTTGTTGTGACAGGGCGAATCCATGCTACTAAAGTGCTGAAGAAACCAGACATGTCACCCCACTCAGTCACATTATACTGACACGAGGCCAACCAGTAATGTTTCATTGCTCTAACATCTCACTTCTGAGCGCCAAGTGAGGCAGCAGCAAAGTACCATTTTGGTACGAGCAGGTCTTCGGTATGACCTCACCCGGGTTTGATCCTGAGGTCTCTTGACTTGAAGGCAGATGGCTCTAACCATTAGGCGTAAAACAATCGGGAAGGATTACTTAGATATGGTTTTCAATGGTCTTTCTGCTGATATTTACTTTTTCTTGTTTTAATTTAGAAGAATAGACAATACTACCCCAAGTGTATCTAAAGTTTAAGAAGAGTACTGGTGGTGCAATTTTTTTTTTCCGCAGCGTTGTACAACTGAGATACCGGAGTTCAGCGCCACCATGTTATCAATTTTAACAAATCAGGTTTGGGTTATTTCACTTGCCCCAGAACACACCTGCAAGCGCTCTCACCACAATCCCCGAGTTGTCTTTCACCATGTAGCATGACCAGAGAAGTTTAAGAGTGACTCAACAGTGTGATATATTTGCGGTTTTCGCAAGGCTTCTTAAGCACATCAAGAATTTCAGAGTTATCAACTACGTCGGAGAAAAAAGTTGTTAATGTCTGCTTGCACCACTTCTGCACAAGTCTGGAAATAACTGTAAATTTTGCATCTATTCACATTACAAAATTTCACTTTTATTTACATGGCAGTTTTGTGCTGTACAGAACAGTTGGCCCCTGTCAAAATAATACGTATTGTAGCGTATTGTCTTTGATGCTTGTTTCCAGGCTTGATTAAAAATTGCTAAAATTATACTATTTGTCGTCGTTTCTTTTACATGAACATGCATAATAACTTGTGCTTACCAGTGAGGCCACCAAAAGTGAAGTACATGTGATAGAGTTGTTTGACGAGCATGGTCAGGGCGAGTCCAGTGGCAGCCAGCACCCCTCCTAGCATAATGCTGAACCGACATCCCAGCTTTGACGCCACAAAGCGAAACACCACACCTGTTTAACAAAAAGTTTACATATCTTTCACATTAAAATGATTTCCTTAATTTCCATTTGGTGCCTTATACTTTATATTATGCTACTTTGTTCATTGTTCTGCAAATCAGCCTGTCACAAATCTATTATATATCTTTCATGTAATTTAATATTTCAGGATATTTATAATAACTCCATGACATACATATATAACAACAGCCAAAAGTCACAATTTATAAATAATCTTGAAACAGTTTATCCTAATATATTATGCTAATATGGGTCTGGGATGGGTCTTGAACTCACAGCGACAGCATTGGTGAGAGGCTCTTAAGTACTTTTGATGTGCTAGCACGCTAACTACTCTTTCTTTTTTCAATAAAAATATACATGTACTAAAACAACGCTGCAGCCTGGCCTACCTGAGAGAGCCATGGTGTAGAGGAGCCATGACACGGCCCAGGACGTGTCAAAGTGACTCTCGCAGAACACCTGGCGTAGCGCCACATGGAATATGCCCATGCTGTATGTGATGCCGCAGACGATGAACTGGACGAAGAACGCCGCAATGACCACAGCCCAATTCCCACCTCCTTCATTCTCATGCATAGTGGGCCTCTTCTTCAACGCAACCACAATCATCTAGAATCCTGGTCAAACAATGAATAATACAATCAAACAACCATTACACATTAAGGTTTACAAATACTTCCATGTATTGTATTTCACCTGAAGACTGGTATATAAAAGTGTACTTCAGGAAGGACATAAAAGCCTTACAATGATATTATTGATGCCACCTCTTAAGGTTTTCTGATAGGAAATTTATCGAACTTCACAAAAAAGGGGATGAATCAATCAGAATCAAGCAAAATGTATCATTTAAAAAAAAAAAACAACTTTTAATACATAAGTGAGTGAGTGAGCACTTGGAGTTTAACATCGTACTTAACAATTTTTCAGTCTTATGATGACAAAGGGATCTTTAGAGTGCATGTAATGTGCCTCCTTGTTTTTTAGGACAGAGTTCCACTGCTCTTTTATCTAGTGCTGCTTCACTGAGACGCCTTACCGAACGCAAGTAAGACCGAGTCATTATACTCATACGGATCAACCAGTCATTGTACTATCCCCTTCATGCTGAACGCCAAGCGAGGAAGTTACAACTTTTAAGGTCTTAGGTGTGACTCGACCAAGGATTTATCCTGGATCTACTGCTCCCGAAGAGGATGCTCTACCAACTGTGCTATCAGGGCCAGTTTTAATACATGAAATACAGTGCTTACACATCCATGTATGTACACTTCCAACATGTGATGTTACATACAAGTCTATATACATACAGTGTTTGATACTATCATTTACATATAAACAGGAAAGGTTTGCTGGGTGAGAGGAGGGTGGACTCATGTCATAACAAAACCATTACCATCTAGTAGCATGAGTTTTGGACAGGGAAAAGGTCACTTCACCATTTGTAACTCTGCCACCAAAACAAAATTCAAAAATAAAAAAACAAAAATTGCCGGTCTACATGCACATGTCCTAGTCCCATGGACCATGGTTAAGTGTGCTGTGTGTCAACAAAAAGGAAGATCATGGGGAAAATTTTGATGGCATAAAAGGAGAACTTTGTTAAACAAGGTTTAAAACTACACGCAGGATTTAAACAGAACTCAAAAGCAATAATGATGACCTGAAATCATCCATGACCTCGAGAGCTTGCAGGAACTTTGTGCAATATCAGTTCTATTTCAAACAGGTTTATATAGGCCAGCAGTACCTATGATATATGCTGTGTTATCTATTTAAAGGCTACAATATGTAGGCCACACACACAGAATTGTTTCTATCCCAAGCACTGTACCAGCTACCAATCCACAGTATCAAATTTATGTTAGTAGCCCTGGCATAAACATCCAAATATTTTCACTGTAACAAAAACTCAAAGCTGGATAGTGCATTCATACATATCATATGTGGATATAGGTTTCTGATAGTCTGTACAGGGCCATTCTGTTATTCTATTAGAAATCTTTGCTTATGGTTACTAGCCTTTTATCCAGGATGTTTTCATTATAATCTAATTATTTTTTTTTTCATGACAAAAAAGGTATAATGTTTTCAATTAAATTGTACAAGTTTATTTTTTCTAAATCATGAAAATTCTAAACCACCTGTCTGTAAAACAGCATCTTAAAGTAAAACCTTCATATTTTTTTGTCTCAAAAAGGTAGGTGCGTGTTATGGGAGCTACTTATACCAGGAGAAAGTGAGAAAAGGGAACGGGGTGGGTTGGAGTAAAGGAGGAGTCAATTTATGAGGTGCATTGCCAGCACTAGGCAGGGTGTGTGGGGGGGGGGGGGGGGAGGGGGGCATTCTTGGGAGAGGGGGGAGGTGATGATGAGATGGGGTTTAGGCATCATTTCATGATATGGTGACTAATGTTACTTTATAACATGTGGGGAAAAAACATGTATGTACTTAGGCGTTGACACTGTCTACTGAACTGTAGTCATATGTATGGCAGGCCTGCATACAATGGAATAGTAGAGCTAATAGCAGTAGGCCTAGCCTAATGAATTAGACACTGTATGCTAACGATACAGTACATCATGATGTAAGTCTAGTACACTGAGAACGTTGCAATGTTAATGGTTTCATTAGATCTTTATCAATCCAATTCGTTGTAAAAGCTAATGACACCCGTTAAAAAAGAGAAAGATTTAAACGACAGTCGACAGAAAGACATCAAAACAGAGGAACCAAAGTGCCACATTAATGATGTTGTTTACATCGACACAAATGAGGGCATTGAGGCTGAGGATGAGGAAATCACCGCTTTCGACGGGCAGCAAACTGGAAGCACTGCAAGGTTTACATAGGGCAAAGTTCAGATATAAAACAACATGCTTCTCACTTTGCTAGCGCTCGCCTTCCCACCAAATATCAAACGTTGCAATCACGTTTTCCCGAGTGATAAAACTTCGTTTATCTTTTCTTTTCGATGAAAGCCACGGAAAATGGCACTCTTCACAGCGCCCTCTGGTGCTGATGTCAAAAATATTTCTAAGAGAGACAACTTTTGAAATACCAGCTGATTAATTCCCTTGCAACTCCGCCAGAAGTAGGCAACATTTCATAGCTCGGGCACATATAATGCTTTCGGATAGTGGTTCTTATAATGGTTTTTTACATGTATGTAGCTGTGACAACTTTTCGACTGACCTAAAACAGGTATGTTAAGTACGCTACTCTTAAATATTTATGCAGCAGTCGGTTGTTTAACAGAAGCTATGTACAGGGACAGAAGTAATGGACTTTTTTTGCCTAGTGGAGATTTTTGGCAACAAAAACCATTTTCGCTAATGAAATAAAATTTTTTGTATTTACCAAGAATAGCTCAAACGATTGCCTTTCAGCAAATAAGATACTATTTATAGGACTACCGGTAGTGTTAAAATGATTTTAACGTGCAATGCGGCACATAATATTAAAAAGTACCGGTGCAAACATTGCTATCGATTTTGAATGTTGACATGTACATGTACAGGCGTGGCCGATATACATGTATCTGGGCTATGCAAAAATAACAGAAACAATTTGATTGAAATTGCCAATATTTAGCCGGTATAGCCTCTTAAATATGAAGTGTATTCGACGTGTGTGTTTACGTGTGATGAGCATCTATTACAATCTATATAATAAACCCCAACGAGCATCTATTACAATCTATATTATAAACCCCAACGTTCAATTTTAAAACTAAACTCGCGTGTAAATTTATCGGCTTCATCAGAGTGGGAATCTTATCTTAGTCCTGTATTCAAAAGAATTCGTTTATATTGGTGTGGAATTGTTATTGGACGAGTCTGAAGATATTTGTGGAAATATTCATATCGTCTTATATTGTCTAGCAAAGATGGGGCACTCAAATGTGCTCGAACCAGCTGATCTCGAAAGCTTTTAAGTCTATGTCTTGCACACAGGCACCAACATTAATCGGCCAGATATTCAACCTTTAACATGGCCGACTTGATATACGTGGATGGCTTTTACAGTTAAAAGTCTTAGTGTATGTAAAAGGGTAAAAGGATTTAAAAGCTGCTTACAACTAGCTTTGCAATAGACGGCAAGTCGTGGGTTGTGTTTGTTTTTAAGCTGTGATCCTTCACGTCAACAGATTGCACAATGTGCCGTACATGTACTTATACAGATGTAGGCCTGTACACCAAGCTGTCAACATTGCTTAGTTTGTTCTGTGGGCTTAATGAGTTGCTGGGAGGGTGTGAGGGGTGGTGGGGAGGGGGTATTTAAGACAATGATGCCGAACTGACCAGAGCAAATAAGGGAAACGGCAGACCTCTGGTTGTAGGCAAAGTCCAGGCGTACATGTATTTAAAGTCGAAAAGCAGACTATATACGTATTAGTACTTTGCACTTCTGTATTTTAAGTACGGCATGAAATTCGTGCTCATGTAGTTTTGTCCATGATGAAGGCTAGATAAATATTGGCATACTGTGTTAGGCATACGTACAGTGACGTACATGTCTGTTAACCCGTAAAGCTACACCCATACGTACATTCTGCAAATTACCAGATTGGTATAGCACATTGCAAAGTTACGCAAAAGTAGATGTATAATGTATATATACATGTGTATATATTGTCCCTATATTAAATTTAAGGATTTTTTTCCTCACATATAATGTACAATGGGGGATAGTGACGTGAATACCATGCATGGCTGCTTAGCTTTATATCTGCTACAATATACGAGTTATAAAACCATTCGCTGGCATCGACAAAAATTAGAGCTGCTAATTCTCACTCTCATCACTCAAATATTTATACTCACACGTAGGGTCCGCAGGAGACTTTTTGCGTGCAATTCGTGAGATCGATTCTATAATACCAGTGCATAGGCCAATACTGTATGCGATGTGTCCAAAGTAAAACGCATCATAGATTTATCCACGCGTGTACAACCAAGTTCAAACCACAATTTGAAGCTATATGTATCTGTAGCACTGTGCGCCACAGATATACAAACTAAGGTGGCTGTTTATCCACCAGCCCTAACCTCCACTGCTGTATAGCCTACCCACAGTAACTGAATACTCCCGAGGGGTCATCGCTTACGTCTGTGCATCAGATATAGGCCTACACATGCAGGCACGCCGTGGAGTCAAAGTTCCACCGTTGTACGACCCGCCGTAACTACTGGGGCTACAGTTGGAGCTGTGTATGTACCTACTGTACGCAATAACCCGAAGGATGGCGAGATCTAATATTCTCTGGAAGGCTATATAAGTCTTTAACAATGACTTTAATTTTCTGTGAAGTACATGTGCATGTAAACACATAGGTATGCAGACAATATGTGTATCTTTACTATAAGTACATGCAGAAGAGTGTTTGTACGTAAATGCACATGCATTTATTGGGAGCTTTGTTCCTGTGCCTGTTGATGAATACACAATGCACAAATATATAGGGAGACTATAGTTCGATCTAACATGTGCTTATGCAGTTTCAAGAGGCTGAGATCGAATGGGTGAATGGAAATTTATAATTCTGCGGTCTGCAAGTTAATCTTTATATAGGTACATATTGGGTACGTTACCCCAAAGGCTACATACCCCAGCTCGGCTGTAGAAGATATATCTTCAATCCAAGTGGAAATATAGTAATAGCTTACCTCAGCCCAGGGAAAGCATGTCTGCCTCGTATAGACTAGACTACATGTATGCCGTGCAAACTTGTTCTCTGTCGAATGTTTCCCAAACAAAGACGTCGTATACGGCTGGTCGTATCGTATACACGACTGGTACAGTAAAGAAATCCAAGTAGTCTAAACGCGAACGGTAAACCTACAGTCTAGACGCTTCGCTTTGCTCTGTTAACTCCAACCGGCTACAGACTCCTTCAATGGCCTGCAAATCAGCCTTGGGGCTGTCTTCACTTGAACAATGACTAAAATATAACAGTCTAAATGTGATTTAATAACCAGCTAGAGAACCAAAACAAGGGTAAAGATTCGTCCTGCTGAGACAGCCAAACAAAGACAACCTGTTCTATCGCACAGCTGATTCTGATGTCATTTTCTGACAGCTGACTAAGTAGGCCAAAGTTCACAAACCATGTCATGTGACGGCAAAGGTCAAAGCCTGCACGTGACCCTCGATGGGGGCGGGTTGAGGGAGTGCATATATATGTATATACATACATACAATGCTGATGGTGTTAAGTATTTAGAATACAGTATTTATATCCGCTATTTTGTATCTGTTGAGTGGCCTCCGTGCCTCAGTTGGTTAGCCAATGACCCTCTCACTGATGCGGTCGCTGTGAGTACAAGTCCAGCTTATGCTGGCTTCCTCACCGGTTGTACTTGGGAAGGTCTGGCAACAACCTGCGGATGGTCTTGGGTTTCCCCCGGGCTCTGTCCGGTTTCCACTCACCATAATGCTGGCTGCCGTCGTAAAAGTGAAATATTCTTGAGTACGGCGTAAAACACCAATCAAATAAATAAATAACTAAATTTTATCTGTTGCAGCACAGAAATATGATTAAAACAGAAAGAAGGGCGAGGAACTTGATATTATGGGCTATACTTCATGATATAAGATGAATATTTTTGTTCTAGTATTGTTCAATAAATTGCACGAACATCACGAATTTACGTAGGACTATAGGCTCCAACAAGAACTGTGAAGCCTAATGCTTGCGACTTATATACAGGGTGTCCCAGAAGTCGTGCACCATCCTGATTTTCATTTTTTTTTTATTTCTGTGTTTCAGATTTAATACTGTTTTTAATATTTTTTCCCCTCTTTCGGAGTTAATTATGGCTGATAAACTAACAGTACAAGAAAGAGTTGAATTGGTTTTTATGTTTGGAAGACATGGGGCAACACACCACTCTGTAGCTTAAGCATTCAACCTCATTGCGACTCCTGGGACACCCTGTAGGGGCCTATATTATATATATGTAGCCTAAACTGCGGGCGCACTGACTAGTATATCCAAATAGTTGAAATCGCTTTTAACCACATTTTTCCTACTCTATGTATATGTAGACTATATGTGGCTCTGTATGGGGTCACGTAACAGGCCTACAACTTCAGAGAGAGAAATTCTAAATCAGCGAGACGGGACTAATTCAGTATATACAGGCCCCTCTCAGCTCGCGGTGGTACTCATGGTCTATAACAAGCAGTACCGGCCTAACTGTAGTCCTGTACGCCCAGGTAATAGAGCATAACGGGACTGCATGGAGAAAGCAGAAGACGACAATACAATAACCAAAAGTAATACAATAACCCCAGGTTTAGCTCATGACATTAAGTAACACAGTAAAAAATGTGTGAAAATGAGGCTATATTTGTGCATGGAACTAAGTCTATGTTTATTTCTCTGGTTACACGTATATAGGTTCGTGTAGGGCCATGTATAACGCTCTCCATCAAACAATGTCCATTTAGTCTACCCTTAGATCCATGCGGTATAGGCTGTATATGTTAAATGTTGATAATGAATAGCTGTTAAAAGCCTTTTGATAAAGCAAAGAGCAAATGCGTGCGCAAATAGACACGCAAAACTCCGAATGACGTTAACGGCTAAAAATAGCAACTGCTCAACTTCCCTCAAAATATACTCTATACTGTTTTATGGAGAACGCAGAAACGTGCTATTAGCTAACATTGCTTAATATGCATGACGACATAGATTAGCCGATAGGTGTCCTAAGTACATGCAGGCAGTGAAATGAATACATAGGACACAAATAAATGTGATGTGTAACAAGATGTGACGTGTTTGATACTTGTACGGTACGTAATAGAGATAAGCACGAGTATATACAGTGTATATTTAGGCTGTATGTATGGGATCGTAAATAGCCAATGTTAAGCATACACGTAGGCCTCCAATATGACATTGGCGAACACAAAAGACGGTCAGGCTGAATATGGGATAAACTGAACATATGTAGAAATATACGCCATGAATACTGTGGTATTTATATCAGGTATAGTTCCGCAACAAACTTCTTGAAATCAACTCGTTTGCCAGGTACCTCAGGAAAGGCGCGGGTTGTTTGAATTGATTCCGCACGGCCTCTCCCCGCAATACGGCCTAACCTCCCCGCTGCGCGCAAAATCGTGAGATATGTATTTTTTTTTCGTTCCACTGATTGTAAATATGGACGACGTGTCCAGAATTTCTGGCACTCTGCATGTTTCATAAAAATGATTGACTCTAATTCCGCAAACCCCGAGCTTGGGGCAGAGTATTTACGTTTACGTTTAACATTATAACTGATTCTTAGCAATAACCGGCTTTGATAATAAGACTTTATGGCCGTGCATACAGAGCGTTCCTATATTGCATTTGCTACTTCGCTATAGGCCTATGGTTAAAAACAATGTCCTGGCTGTAGACTAAGTGCTCATGCACTGTATACGTTCTTACATCGTGCCCCAGTTTTCGCCTAGAGCTCATTTAGGGTGCACAAACAAGATATGTAGATCACTGACCAAATGACACAGGGGACAGCACGACATACGCCAAACAGTCGAGGAATGTGCGTGACCGGGTCGCTCTCTGGTCGGGGATAACGTGACACGGCAGAGGAAAACACCTTCCTAAAAGGTGTCAAACAAATTTTTGGAAATTTGGAATTTCATGTCATATGTCTTACACTATACACATGCACTTGTAATTGATGGCGAGTTCAGACCAGGAACACAAACACGACTATCACAAATGATAGAAACAATATTCTTTTTGATCATTAATCATGGTTAACTTGATTTATTGAATTCATGTTTACAAATCGGTTGACTTTAGAGGCCGCATTATCATGGTGTTAGGACTCAAAGGAGTGTAATAATGTAAAAATTGTATTTATTTATTTGATTGGTGTTTTACGCCGTACTCAAGAATATTTCACTTATACGACGGCGGCCAGCATTATTGTGGGAGAAAACGGCAGAGCCCGGGGTAAAATTGCAATAACGAATAATGTATAAAACGCTCAACTACATATAGTGAACAAGTACGTGTAATCACGGTGATACAATTAGAAACAGTTTTGGAGTAAATAATTTTATAAAATGAAGTATACCTTCTTCCCAACAATATCGACCCTAGTCCAAACCGAAATGACCATTCCATGTTCACAAATTTGTTATAAAAAAATAAACTTCATGAAAAATAGGACTACACCCAAAAATTTGATCTTTTAATTTGACACAAAGTATGTTGTCTGAGTGATGCTAGAATGCTATCTGCTACTTCAGCAGGTTATTCTGTGAAATATAACACACATGCTGGTATTAATTCAAGATAAAAAAAAGATTCTGTTCGACTAACAGGATATTATGTTGAATATGAGATAATATAATGCCATAATAGCAGAATGCATCATCATGCTAGCATCACACACTTTTGCCTAAGCAAAGTATCTTCAGAGGTTTCATGAAACCGGGCACTGACCTTCCTCCACAAACCACATGCAGCACTTGACTGAACAAATTATGAAACATCCCTCCATCGCATTCCATGTATACATGTATTTTGTATGAACGTGCTGATAGAAAATGTACTCTCAGTATGATACCTATATGTTTGCCTATATTATTATTTGATACTATGTAGGAGGGTAGTGACACTAAAAAATTAATCTGTTAATTTTAACAGAAAGTCTTATCTCAGAATGTGCTCTGCTATTGCAGCAGATTGTTCTATTAAATATAACACAAACATTCTATTAATCAAACATGAAAATTCTGTTAGACCATTATGAGTGTAATCAGGGTATTACATGTATGTTGTATACTAGCATAAGGGAATATTGTGTTACAATAACAGAATACATTCTAGCCTTAACAGATTTTTTTTTCAGTGTAATGGCAAATCATTCCGTAACACAGGCATGTGTCATAAGGATATATAGTTACAGTTATACAAAGGTTTTTGAAAAAAAACATGTTTTTAGGTCTTTAGGAAAAATACACTACCACCACGTTTGCAAAAAAAAAACGTCTAGAATTGTTTATCCAATAAAAAAAAGCTTTTGTTAAAAGTTCTCACGAAGACTGGTGAAAATAGAGTGATCCTTGTGGGCCACGAAACCGTAAGACCTGTTCGCCCAGTAAAAATGTCTGTCTTTCAAAAATAATATATTATGCCGGTTTCTGTAAAGTCTGTATAAAAAATCTTCAATGGCACTGAATAGATGGGCCCTTTATTAGCTATTAAAAGACGTTGTGTGTGCAACATAGTTTTTCCGGGCTATTTTCATGCATCACGTCAGCTGATGTCTCATATGGACCGCTGTAATTCAAGTGTTAAAACTTTACAACGATCTAAACATGTTCAATCCGAGTACATGGTAATTGACATCTCGATGCATGCGCAATATATAATTATACTGACTAGCGTTTCAGTGTTACTGAGAAATACGAGACAACAGTATATGCTTTATCTCTGCCAAAATGATTGATGTATGGTTCATGACTCGACGAGTTTGAATCATCAACGAAACATTTAACTTTTCATGTACTTTGCGGTGCACTGATACACTATACCCTAAACACTGAACCTCCGATTGAGGTATCAAGCATATAAAAACTGATCGTTATTTGAAATAAGCCGTTGAACAACCCATACAAAAGTTTCCTCTTTATATAATATGGGAAATGTTTGGACCTACAAATGGGTCAAATATACATGAACGTATAGCAAGCGTACAGTGTTCTATATATTGTCTATCTTGACATTTTGAAAGATTTACAGCATGGAGACCACAACCAGAGCAGCGACGAAGATGTTCTCGTTAGCAAATGCATGGTCAAAAGTAGCAGATTAGATACCATCTCTTGTCAGTTTACATCATTTAAATACGGTTTTATTTTTAATGTTCATGTATGTGCATAAATATATTATAGCAAACTTCACGCCCCCGCCACTCCTACAGCACCGTGACATAACCAGAAATAAGTACAACAAAGACAGTGATGCCACTAAAAATTTGTTATACGTCACCGGTTCAGATTTAATACAAATTACATAATAAACAATAATATGTGAAAACAATACAACAGGACATCCCCCCCCCCCTCACCAAATCCCGAGTAAAGTTTTATATATAAACATGTATCCACAGTGTATATGTTTATGTGTATGAATAAATTCTTCAACTTCTGCAAAAAATTAAACTGAAAACGCTTACCCATATTGTTACCTCAATCATACAGGTTATCTTTTCGTTTGAGTATTATTTTTTTAGATTTAAATATACTGATGGGTCGAGGGTAATCTGTCACTAAATATGCTTGGCCCTATTCATATCAGTCACGTCAAAAATCTGTACTAGTGCCTGGTCTTCGTTTTCGTTCTATGTATCACACAGAGAAATGATACACCCATGACATAGAACATGACGGAAAACGCTTGCTTTGCAGACGGAAACTTAACTGCAGAGAGGTATACCTAACATTTTTACCGTGTAGATTAATGACTGTTCCAAGTATCTAACATTGAATAAGCTATAAATACAGATGAATATCTTGGATCGTACACTATTTGCGACACAACCATAACTCTAGACCTTAGATACAGGAAAATTTAATTTTACTTAGGGTCAGCCACAGTTCATGCTTTGTATATTTTAGATCAATTTTATTTTTGACGAAAACGTTAAGCTGGGGAGGCGAATTTCTACACTGGACGAACATAATATGGACTGTATATAAGTTGCCCTCAGACTGCCTGGTTTCCTGCCATCATATATGATGCTGGTCGCTTTCGTATGAGAGAAATATGTTTGACTACAGTGGAAAACACCAGATAAGTAAATAAAAAAATGAAAACTGTGGACTGTCATAAAAATATTTTTTGAATAACCTGTCTACACATCGCAGTGATAATTTACAGATATCGCTACAACATAATTGCTATGTACATGTAGGATTCCCCAACTCGTCTTACCTACAATCGCTTCCATTTTTATAAATATATAACGCCAAAATTTTCATATTTATTAACCTACCACTAAAAGCATGCTGTTCACTCAGTTTTGGAATTATTTTTGTGTGATGCAAATGGAATTGTCTACTGCATATTTATTTTTTTTATTTGATTGGTGTTTTACGCCATACTCAAGAACGTACGGCGATCAGCATATATGGAGGGAGGGAAGCGAGCAGAACCATTGGAAAACCTAGAACCATTGCTTTCAGATCTTCCCACGTGCGTCTGTTGCATAAATTACCCCATTATATACATGCACATGTATTGCATGCATATACATGTATATTTCAAAAAGTGCAGTCGACAAACTTTGACATTTGTCAACAATACCCGGTTGTTATTAGACTAAACATCCTCTGTATCGACCCCTAGCGATGCCAGATCATTTATAAACGTACAGCCTCGCTTGCAGTATACAGGAGTATAGATTTAACATATCCGTATAGGCCTATACACACACATATATAGTACATAGCATGGATAGTGTACATGCACTTGTATGCATATACACGGAGAAGTGTAGAGGTCACGTGCAGGATGCAAGCTCATGCTAGGTTCTTATGTATTTTTTTTCTCGATTTTTCCTTAAGGAGGAAAAGAGAATTGAAAATAATTTTTGTGTGGTGGGTATTTGGGGCCACCATTTGATATTTATAGTCTTTGTTTAATAACGTCATAAATGAGGATGTAAAACAGTTTCAATAAATATTTTTGCACTAGAATTTGATCTTTTCAACTAACAAATGTATTAAACCTCAATTTAGGTCATATTTATATTTTAATATGTTCATAAATATTATGATAATTTAGATTAAATACATATTTTTCGATATGAACAACAAATTTGCATTCAAATAAATTTATTAGACAAGCATCACATCCTCATTTAGAACATTATTATGTAACAACGATACAAAAGTTGGTCCCAAATACCCACCAAACAAAAATATTTTCAAATACCCTTTTCTCATAAAAACAAATATTAAAGATCATATTTGCAAAAAAGTTTTGACGCTCTTTCATCTGATTTTGGGATCATTTTATGTTTTCTTCTCCTTTAAACAAAACAAAGCGATGTGACTCTTTCGAATCTGAGGTACATAAAGACAGCCTTAGTTGTTGCTGAATACATGCAAATACACACCAAATGACTGCTCTGCCTACCTGGATAAGGCTGGGGAGAAAATTTACTCATTGTTTCCATTTTTTTTTTTACATAGTTCTGAATCGGAATATTTCTGTCGATTTATAGTGCTCTAATAATATACATATGTAAGAAAAGAGCATACAGGTTATCACCACCGTGGGTAAATGAGGCAAATACTGCGACCATGGACCTCATAAAGAGTACCATGCATTACATGAAGATCGGAAGATCAATAACTTATAATAATAACTCAAATAATATAGATTGATATAGCTTCTGCGCATTCATTGTCACAAATAACTCGCTTCGGCCTTGGACATGTAGCTGTTCTGTTCTTTCTCTCTCGTCCTCTTTTTTACAATTTGGTTATAGTATGTGTACAAATATATAAATAAATTTCTTCATGACTATGATACTTTTTGCGCAGCGCTTAAAAACTTCCTAGTCAATGTAATTATATATAGCGGCCACTCAAAAATATAAATGTATTATATATACAGGTATTGTTTGTGCACACATGGACAGATTTTCTTATAATGTATGATATATTTATTTGTTTATTTGATTGCTGTTTTACGCGATACTCAAGAATATTGTACTTATACGACGACAGCCGACATCATTTTGGGAAACCGGGGAGGAAACAGGGGAAACCCACGACCATCCGCAGGTTGCTGGCAGTCCTTCCCACGTACAGCCAGAGAGGAAACCAGCATGAGCTGGATTTCAACTCACAGCGGCCGCTCCTGGGTCATTGCGCCGCTCCTAGGGTTTAAAGCCGTGCTTAACATACGACGACGAAGGAATCCCTAGAGTCCCCTTGTTGCAGGACGGATTTCCACCGCTCGTTTATCTAGTGCGGCTTCATTGAGACGCCTTTCCGAAGGCAAGTAAGTTGCCCTGCCCGAGCCATTATACTGATACGGGCAAACCAGTTGTTGCACTATTCCCTTCTTATATTATATCAGACTAACAGGATATTATGTCGAATATGACAGAATACTGTGCTATAATAACACAACACATTCTAGCATCTCCCAGACAACAGGCTTAAAATTAAGAGATTAATTATAAATTTTATGAAATAACACCACACATATATGGTTCACATCTAGTGCTGGTGTACTGCACGCGCGCATATCTGTCAATTGTGGATAGCGCACCCTATACATATAATGTAGCATTTATACCCTTAGCCAATCATTGGCAGACTGATTGATATTTAACCCAATATTTTAAAGACTTTTTCACGATGGCGATCATCTTTATGGATGGAAGAAACTAGTCCCGGTAACAGGAAACCATGTTAGACTTGAGGCAAAATTTCAATCATTTTGTTTCCGTTGTTTTAGCCGAAATCTGTATGACGATAACTTAAACTGAATTTAAGTTTTCAAGCAAGATTTTGACCCTCTTACATAAGAAATAACAATTTTAAAGTGTATTAAAGTCTTGGCTTCAGATTGCTTCCTGATCCCGGAGCCTCATACCCGACAAAAACCACCCACATCTGGCAGGTTACACACGGACAAGCCCCTAAATCACTAGGCGACATCCCACCCATCACCCCCAACCCACCTCAGGCCTGTATTATAAGATCATACACTATATGTAACGCAAGAAATTTACTTTAGGCTTTTCAGGCTTTCACCTTATGTGGCTTATTCACCTTATGTAGCCTATTCGCCAAAGGTAGCCTATTCACCAAAGGTAGCCTATTCACCCTATATAGCCTATTCACCTTATCGACTTTATTGACTTTATTAACTTTATGTAGCCTATAGACCTTATGTAGCCTATTCGCCTCATGTGGCCTATTCACCTTATGTAGCCTATTCACCTTAAGTGGCCTATCCACCTTATGTAGCCTATTCACCTTATGTAGCCTATTCACCTTATGTGGCCTATTCACCTTATGTAGCCTATTCATTTTATGTGGCATATTCACCTTATGTAGCCTATTCACCTTATATGGCCTATTCACCTTACTGACTTTAGTGACTTTATGTAGCCTATGGACCTTATGTAGCCTATTCGCCTCATGTGGCTATTCACCTTATGTAACCTATTCACATTATGTGGCCTATTCACCTTATGTAGCCTATTCACCTTATGTGGCCTATTTACCTTATGTAGCCTATTCACCTCATGTGGCCTATTCACCTTATGTGGCCTATTTACCATATGTGGCCTATTCACTTTATGTGGCCTATTTACCATATGTGGCATATTCGCACATGGGCTACACACATTCAGCTTCACACAAACTTATAAATACAGTACGTATGCACACATATACTATATAGAGTCATGACCTCATTTGTACTACATTGCCGGCTTTTCATCGAAAATACAGGTCCAAAGTCCAACGATCTCAACACTTTTGGTTATAACGGAAAGTAGAACCTCATTCAAAAACGTAAAAATAACTTTGATCTCATTATATCCCGTTATAATACAGTTGGGATCAATTCATCGAGCTGGGAGAGGGTGATATATAGGTCGCTCCGCTATAAAAGTACATGTATAGCGAAACAGCAGCTTTTGTACATACAGAGTGGGCCGACACCCAACATATTGAGGTTAAAGAACAAAGAAACCATACAGAATCAGACATTTCGCAGTCCCTGGGGGACTTATTTCAGGTGTACCGTACACAACTAATTAAGACATTACTTACCGTGTGTGTGTACCAATCCTATAAAATAAAGTTATACATAGATAAGGTAGTATAAGTACTGACTACCCGATGAATCTCCAGTACATCAGTGACGCTGTCAGTCACGAGTTGATGAGGCAGATGTTGCGGGCAGAGAGTGTGTTTGGTTGGGTGGGGGAGAGGAAGGCGCTATATTCAACATCCTGACTACTGATGACATTGCCTTGTTCGCCTACCCGTGCTTTGATATTATGCATCAGTTAAATACCAGCAACAGCTCGCAAACGACAATAGTCAACTCTTACAGGCTGTTTTTTATTTTTATTTTTTTTTGCTCCCGATAAGCCACACATGCACACTGTTTATATATCTATATGAATGATGGGGAGTATGTTCTGTCAACCGGCTGTCGTTCCCCACCTTTGTTAACACCATTTCTCTAGCCGCTATATAAAAGGGAAAATCATGCAGTTTTGCTAAAATGGTTATTGCGAGGTAGGTAGGAGGGTGTGTCAGCAACCTGTGGATGGAGGTGGGCTGACCAGAGCGCTGCCCGGTTTCCTCCCACCATAATGTTGGCCGCCATCGTATAAGTGAAATATTCTTGAGTGCGGCGTATAACACCAGTCAAATAAATAGATAAATATTGCGAGCTATACATGAGCCTTAAACGTCTTTTCAAACGTATATACTGCTTTTATATTTGCATATGTAATCAGCTTAATTTGAGTAAAGTGTGTAACCGTTGAATCTGTTGAAACATCATTTGAAACAGCATGATACAAGTATATACATGGCTTAAAAATGCTGTATGTGAGATCATTAATATTGCTCTCGCCAGATCCACTTCATTGTTGACACAGCGCGGTTCGGTAAGCTTTTAGCGCAGTGTTACGCGAGGGAATTGGTATTGGCAGTTATAATAAATATAAGCGTCAAGTCCGACATTCCTATACCATTCCTAGTCCGTAAAGGGCGTTCCAAGTCGATAATCGCAAGATCCATTTCCACAACAACGTTTAACACTAACTCCCGAAGGCAAAGGTATGTAAGAAATTATACAAATAAGAAATAAAGCCGGTAACACACAAGAGAGAAGCGGTCATCAGTTTTCAATGATGCCGGGCAGACAATGAATATTCCAGGCATGAATTCCATATCAAAGTTCGAATTACAGACGCCGCTGCAGTAATCATTGCTCCTGTTCAGTTTACAGCAGGTCTGTATTGGTTTAGGATAGATTTTATTACACAGTTATCGTTAGTAGTAATGGGTCAGAGCACTCAATTTCCTATGGGTGGTCGGGCAAATGTGACGGCATTATACATGGATCTGCATGTCACACCCGGGAAATACTTTATATAGCACCCTCGTCGCATGAAACCATTTGTGTTGTAGAGACCATTTTGATATAATTGCCGGTTTTGACTGAAACAGACCACTTTCTAAATAAGTTCCACTTTGGTAAAAAAAAAAACATTGATCTTTATCAGATGGCTGACTACATTTGAAATGAAATTTGCCAGTTTTAAAATAAAACATGCAATTTGTCAGTACAAAACATTTCTACAATGACCTTTTTTTTTCAAACGTAGTGGGAAGAATTATTTTAAATTGTTAAATTTTGCCAGTAGAAAAATTTTTCAGAAGTGGCGTTGAGTTCAAAACTAACATTTTACAACCAGCATCTTAATTAATTTCCTATAGGACGACTGATGTACATGTAGTATATATTGGTGCACGGCGTAACATAAAAGCGAGCGAAATGCGTAGTGTCTGGTTTCATTTAATGACGATGGTCGGATTTATTATGAAGTTGTGCATGGTCTAGTGGCTAGGGTGGAGTTCTAGGCTATACTGATATGTTCAGATGCCTTATATGCTTCATTGTTTCTGTTGCACATCACACAGCGCTGTGAACTGATTTGTTTTCTTTACATTTTCTGTAAACCAACATATGAGAGCCGTAAATTTGTCCATTCTGCATGGTTTGTAAAGTTTCACTTTTTCTGTAGCATGACGCAAATGTGTTCTCATATGTTTGTTCCTTTAGGTCATCTATTCTGTACATCAACTATGGAACATCATCTATGCTGTATGTCAACTATGGAACATCATCTATCCTGTATATCAACTATGGAACATCATCTGTTCTGTATGTCAACTATGGAACATCATCTATTCTGTATGTCAACTATGGAACATCATCTATTCTGTATATTAACTATGGAGCATCGTCTATTCTGTATGTCATCTATGGAACATCATTTATTCTGTATTACGTGACACAGTATGACACATGAGCGTATGACTTCAGGTAGCTCGTTTGTTCTGTTGTGTAAAACATCATCTGTTCTGTAACACGTAACACAGCATGACACATGAGCCTATCGCTTCACGTAGTCTGTAATAGGTGGGGTGGCGGGGTGGCGGGGTGGCGGGGTGGGCTCTACGATATTACTTTTTCGTGATTACTCTTTGATTTTAGAACCCTGAAAGGTCGACTCTGTATATTCGCTTTGCATACCTATATGTTTGTATGTGATTACATATAATGCATTACTGCAGTATATATTAAATTATTCAATGTGTGATCATAGGTACAGGAAAATCCCAGTACACTTGAGTTGTCCCAATCGTACGAAGTGAACGGATTAAAAACAATGTCATGGAAATATAGTTATCGGACGTTCAACTTAAGTCCCTACGTTACAAGACAACACTGAAACTTGTAAGCGATAGTTTCTCAGGAAGAAAGCGGAAAGATGTAAATAAAAGATTGTTTCCATTTATTTTTTTTTTTTCAAATAAATCCGACGTTCCAAGGGACACAACTCATTAGCGCTACCGTTTTATGTATAGCCTCCCTTGGATGAGGTTTGGCCGATGTGTTGAAGTACATCATACGATTAACTAAATTGCTCTTTGAATTGAAAGCCAAAGCGCGGTAAAACACACCGTTTTCTGTTGTAACGCTGCTCTATACTGTATACCATCCGGAATATGTCAACGCTTGTACGACACACAACGATTGCTTTTGCATAGTCTCCTATGCAAGAAAAATGTCATAAAATGTTATATATAAATGTTAGACGGCTTCCACAAACATTCACCCACAACCACCACCCTTCATCCCCACTACGCCCCACCAAAGAAAAATGCATTTTGCGTATATACGGATTAAAAAAAATGCCGCCAGAATAACGGTACAGTTAATATTTCGATTTAATATTCCATTTATCAAAGTGTAGTTCTGTCCAATAAACCAAAAAAATTCTCGTTACAGTTGATGAACAGTTTACTTAGTAATGTGTAAGACATACCACGGTGTTGACAAGCCAGCTGTCCCCGGTCGTACATTTCAGGTTAGCCAGGTATTTATACCTACACTTAGACTCTTCTTTTCAATATATATCCCAGACACCGACAGCTTCTAAGTGAGACAGGTGGTTGGTTTGCGCCAAGGGGGAAGAAAATAGATAAAAATTTCCGAACGAATTAAATAAATTATTCATGGAATTCAGAGTCCATTGAGTGATTGCCTGTCATATCTCCGATAAGCGTGCCATACTTTCTTTGCCCGAAAGGGTGAACTATTGCTTAAGAAAAAATGTCTAGAAATGCGTAGGTGTGCTGTGGAATGTAGACCTTAAGGCAACAGCCTGGATGTTCCGCAACAAGCAAATATTGAAAATGTGAAATGTTGACAAAAAGATGAACGTTGGATATACACGCAATATTTGTTCTCAGAAAGATTCATAATTAATTGTGTCGACGCACTGCGCCCATGTCGGCGTTCGAGTAAAAATCATGATATCGTCCTATGAAGGAAAGAGAAGAACAGCAAAGTGTAAAATGGTATTGGGTATGTGCAATATATAAAAAATAAACCTGCAATCAGTTTTGATTTCATTCATCTTTAAATAATCTTGTTCGGTTATGTATAATTGACAGAAACTTTTTTCAAAATCCACCGTTAAATATTGAAACCAAAGGACGAAATACTATATCGCACACCAAATATATTTTCTGGATTAGTGCAATTCATTTATTTATTTATTTATTTGATTTGTGTTTTACGCCGTACTCCAGGATATTATACTTATACGACGGCTGCCAGTAAAGCGCAAAGTGAGGAGAGAGGTGTTGGTCACTGAATAAAGTGCGCGACCCTTCACAAATAGGACTTGGCATTTTTAGGATACCCCGTTCTGAGTGTTAGTATAGGCCATTATGACAATAGACAGTGGTGACAGCGTTGAAGACCACGCGTTGTAAAGTTCGTCAGTAACTTACACAAAGGCCTGTGCTGTAGCCAGTGTAAGTGAAAAATTTGGGGTATTAAGTTTAAGCAAAAACAAATCTAATGTTTTATTACAAGCCCAAAGACCTTTTACTGCGTAACCCAAAGGAAGACAAGAAGTTCATTATTTTAAAACAAAGGCACATGCAGCACTTGCATGTAAACAACCAAAACATATCATAACAGAATTTTTTCTTCATTTGTGACTAGCCCAGTTTACAAAAGGTTACGGCTGTGTTTCTCACTCGTTTAAGTATAAATAGCATTAAACGTTGACTGAATTTAACTCCGGTACATGTGTATACAGGGTGTGGCTGTAGAGCGAGCTGGCTAAAACGTTTTTTTTTTTCCCACAAATTATTGGGATGTACAGTGTATATGTCTATGTGTTTCTCTAAACATTGAGCTACAGTGATTGGTAGGCAACTTAAGAAAATGAGGTTTATCTGAATGCAGCTTCTGTAGGAGTCTTCCCCCAGGTCGAAGCCCAGTAGAACCCTGATCTCGTGTAACACGGCGAATGGAAGGCTTAACTATACTCTGTTCAGCAGTCTCATTCCATCACCAGTCATCTCATCTTGTGTGGACAAAAACAAACACGGGTTTGGCTTCTTATCGTATACAACAAAATTTGGTTAGGGTCTTCCTCCGTTTTTGCGAATATTTCTTCCTTGAGACGAAGGTCAGGTTTGTGGCTGGATGAAACCGGAGGAAAACCCCCTCCAGGCCACACATCTGATCACCCCCCCCTCCCCAACACCCGACGACAAAAGGCCACCACAGTTGGAGGTGGATTATACCACAGGGACCACACATATGAAACGTCGTAACACTTGTGTCAAAAATTTAAAGACAGCTACAATTAAAATATTTTGATCCAGGAAGTTTTTGGCTACAGAAGAATGTACCAAGTACAATTTGTATTCTTTCCTGTTCTGAGTTTGGTTTTTTAACGCGTGCAATTTATCACTTAATTGTGAATACGCTTGTAGAACTTACAGAGTTAAGATGCAGCGATCTGCGTTTAAGTTTTGGCATGAGGTAATTTTGAAGACGCAGAAATATTGTCCTCACAGAAAAATAAGGCATAAACATTCACAGCTGTTGGATATTATGTGGTATACTGTTAGTTAAATATGTTTTTAATTTTTTGCTCTGTATATCTAAGTAGAATTTATGAAGCTCATTAAATAAAGGAATTTGAAAATATGTGAATCTGAGACACTTCTATAAAATAAATACGACTTAGGTTTTTTTTTCAGATCTTAAATTTAGCATTGTGCGGCAAGCAATATTTTAATACTGACATTTCTTATTTATGTGCAGGTCCAATGAATAAAAATAAAGCCTATCCAGATTTCAAGCTACCATTTCATCTTATATGGGTCTTCGTTGGATTTACTTGAATATTTTTCGGTGAAAGCGGGACGAATTTGTTCGTCGGTGCTCTATTTCTGGTCTGTAAACATTCTAACTTAATTAAGGGCCTCTCAAATCCTAGTGTTCACCTCCGAAATGACAGCTTTTCTTTAGAAAGAAACATGTTCTCCAACTCGTCGGCTGACGCCAAAACGAGCGGCCGTCCTTTAATTCGGTAAAGCCGGGATGGTCGATAATTTGGTTATCAGAGAGTTTTTCTTTGTATGTTTCGTTATCCAGACGATTAAATGCTTTTTTACACACATTGGTCTATTTTTAGCTTATCTTCAAAGAAAGTTATTAGGACTTTCAACAGGACTAGGGTGTAATTTTTTCATTCAAAAGAACATTACTAGGCATGATTTACCAGGTTTGTGGGCGGAGGAAACAGCACAGAGTGTAGAGATGAGAGTAGGCTTGTGAGTGGAGGAAACAGCCCTGAGTGTAGAGATGAGAGTAGGTTTGTGAGTGGAGGAAACAGGACAGAGTGTAAAGAGATGAGAGTAGATTTGTGAGTGGAGGAAACAGGACAGAGTGCAGAGAGATAACAGCAGGTTTGTGGGCAGAGGAAACAATACAGAGTGTAGAGACATTAGAGTGGGCTTGTGGGTGGAGGAAAGAGAATGTAGAGAGATGAGAGTAGGTTTGTGAATGGAGGAAACAGGACAGAGTGTAGAGATGAGAGTAGGTTTGTGAATGGAGGAAACAGCACAGAGTGTAGAGATGAGAGTAGGTTTGTGAATGGAGGAAACAGGACAGAGTGTAGAGATGAGAGTAGGTTTGTGAGTGGAGGAAACAGGACAGAGTGTAGAGAGATGAGAGTAGGTTTGTGAATGGAGGAAACAGGACAGAGTGTAGAGAGATGAGAGTAGGTTTGTGGGTGGAAAAAACTGTATAGAGGGTAGAGAGATGAGAGTAGGTTTGTGGGCAGGGGAAACAGTACAGAGTGTAGAGAGATTAGAGCAGGTTTGTGGGTGGAGGAAACAGGACAGTGTTTAGAGAGATGAGAGCAGGTTTGTGAGTGTAGAAGACATGACAGAGTGTAGGGAGATGAGAGCAGCTTTGTGGGTGGAGAAAACTGAATAGAGTGTAGAGAGATAACAGGAGGTTTGTGGGTGGAAAAATCAGAACAGAGTGTAGAGAGATGAGAGTAAATTTAAGGGCAGAGGAAACAGGACAGAGTGCAGAGCAATAAGTGCAAGTTTACGGCAGAGGAAACGGAATGTCCATATTTGTTGATGAATAATATACGCATGTCTGTTTAACTACTATATTTTGATGGAGAACATAGATACTCCAAGCGAATATCGACTGTAGGAGTTCGCAGCAGCAACCAGGTTATAAACTGTTACACAAGATGACAAGGGCACATTTTGTTCAAAATAGTTCCAAGAAAACTTATGCCTACAAAACGAAAAGTGACCTGAGGATTCTGTGGATTCACGTACTCGACGTGGCTGTCTAATAGTTTTGTGTTTTTTTGCTACTAACTTGAGTATAAGGCTCTAACAAGGATCATGAATTATTAAACTGCGTCTGGACACACTGAATATAATTAAAGACGACATTGTAAACGCTGTGACAAATGGTCACACGAAACCGATGAAATACGGCCTCTTTTCTGTTTACGGCTTTCAAGGTTTTATTCTAGCTGTTCATTTAAATGCATAAATAATAGCAATTTATACGCCTCCTAGCAAATTGGCTTAAACAGAATTAGGTAAAAAAAAAGATTGCCTTGATGTTATCTGCAAGTTATTAGACGTTACAGGTCTAGAATTACTTAAAATGCTGTGTTGTCATCACATTTAACATACAATCACATTGAAACAATGCAAAAGGATATTGACAAACTTTTTGACAGTAACTAGGAGAAATATGCTTCAAAGTAAATCCCACTGGCATCATGGTCTTTGAAGCTATCGGAATATACGTCTACAGCACGGCATAGCGTCGGACAACTCACGGACAACTCGTGTGTTATTCATTTAAAATTGACTGTAATGGAGCTTAGAGAGATTGCTTGGCCAGAAATTCAGACATCTGGTTAGAAGCCAACCAGAAACAACCAATTTTATTCCTCTCTTTCAAGCGGTATCCATGTCAATCCAACTCTGTTTTGTCTGACAAAAACATGGCTCTCGGTTAAAAACCTTAGAAATTTTGGAGAACAAGAACTTGTGATGATCAACATCCGTGTTTTGAATTTCGTTTCATCCACTTTTCTCTTGCCCATAATAAATGACTGACAGCACAGAGAGTAAAACCATAATAGTAAGAATAGTGTGATAATCGGCAAAAGTTAACATGTATTTCTGGTGATATTCGGCCACTTAATTGTAAATTTACTTCTTTTAGGGTTGTATTTCACTAGTATTATGGCACAAACAGAATTAGTTAACAAAACTCGCAGTGATGATAGTTACACAAAATAGACGTCAATAGTCGGGCAATAATAAATTCTAATGCTGCTTCGTCATCACATATAGAGGACACACACGAAGGAATAACTGATAGTAAATTAGCTCTTTTCTTTTTGTATGGTGGACCGAGAGCAAATACCAGCAAACAGACTCAGAGAAATATCAATCTGTTAACATGTAATAATCACTTTTTATTTCACGTTAATTACATTGCCCTTACTTAGAGCCTATAATTGCATACACTGTCTGCTGTCGGTAACGTGTCGTTACAGTTTGTATACTTCATACTTCATGCTGTCTTTTTGTTTTTGCTGCCACTAACAGCTCTATATATGGAAGTAACGGGTTGTTGGGTTTTTTTCTTGATATTTGAGATGCTGTTTTTCTAGTTTCTGCTCGTGGAGTGTATTTTTTAATGTGCATGTGCACAAGCTTGCGGATTGTTATTTTTCTTGTTCCATTTATTTGTATGGAAATTTGTGAAGAGCAACGCAAAACTTGGTAAGACACAGATCACGGATGTCAAGGCTGACATCAAGGCTTTTGCATAGATTTTGTTTTACACTCTTCTGAAAAATTACTCCACTGGGAAAAAAAGGCACGTACATGTACGCCCAGGCCCCTAAAGGAAACGTATGGATCACTCTAAAACTGCATGTTATCAGCATGAGAAGAAAGCATAAACCAGTACAAAAACTCAAGGTGAAAAGATGTTTTAAAACAGCTTCATATAACGAAGATGAACATGAATTCTTAACTGTTTTGACTGGAGGCAACGACGCAGTTTCTTCAAAAGCATGTGAAAAAGTGGATCTGAAGGCTTTACGGTTAATATGTGCGTTATATATAAATACACGGCTGTAGACCATAGACTTTTTTCGCGTTAAGTACCCTCAGGTTATACGAATTCGAGGAAAAATTGAAACAAACAACAAAGAACCGCTTGACAATAATCCTGAAAGCAAAATAAAGCACTTTTTTCGAAACCTAAAATTGATCCCGATCCGCTTTTACAAAAATTCGTAAATTTCAACTTTTACCTTATCAGGAGATGACATCGTCTAGGCTTTACTGCCATGTATGACGAGATAACAGCTAGTGTGAGAAGATGGAGTCAAAGACGTGAATCTATGCATGAAAACAGACATTCGTATACCAGCCGCCAACCATTAAGGACGTTACGGGTCAATGATGGCAAGTACGATTATGTCGAATGACATAAGCTGTGAGGTAGTTGTATTTTGCCCCTTTTTCAAGTATCAAATTACCCACTATTTACATTTTCGGAATCCCTAGTGACATAAGTTAAAATAATAGAGACACTGATATGTAAGTGACCAGATTGTTTCTATCTTTTCCTTATTGTCTGTATTGTCAACATGACAATTTTTTTATCACAAATATAGTTCTCTTTTGATCATTAAACTATGAAAATAATACAGTACTAATTTTCAATCACATCTTTGTTATATTAGAATATATATCAAGAATTTATTTGCTCTCTTGATTGTGTCTGAAAGGTGTTTTATGTTGTACCACAAGGCCATTTCACCTAGGTTGAGGTAATTGGGCAGAGGCCAGAAGAAACAAGCTCTCCAAGAAGCGTGCACATTTCCAGCCTCTTGACACAGACAAATCTGTTGAAACCCAGCTGATACCGTTTTAACATGAAAAAGTGTTATTAGACGTAAGCTGGATTTGAACCTCCACTTTGTTTATTTAATTATCTAACTATTTCCTTATTTATACATGTATATTTACATTCATGACCGGAATTGAACCCCCACCTTGTGTGGCGATTAAAGGCAGAAGTCTTGATAACTATATAGGCCATAACCCGCTCTCTTCCAATGCATTCAACACAAAAAAACGAAATACAACCATTACTTTTATATGTAAGAATGGCAGTAATTTCGTTGAAGCCATTTGATGGTTTTATTACTCTAACAGTTTAAACACAGAGCACCTTCGATGAACAATACAAATGGTGGGGTGAATGTTTCTATTATTGTTACAAGATTGCGCGTGATTACAGTTGATGATCTTTCATGATAACAGCAATACACACAAAATCATTTCCATGATAATAATAATGACAATAATAATCAACAATGTAGGCCTCTTGTTTTGTGACACCATCGCCACGTTAGCAGTCAATCAAACGCATTCTATCACCCAGTCACTCTGAAGGAAGTTCAGTATTACAATGGTGTCTTGTTAAACGCTTTGACGAGAAAGTAGACCTTGTAGCCCGCCGAAACTGGCATTTCCGTTTCAAGGAACATTTTGTCAGTCAACTGAAACTGCCAAGCCTATGCAAGAAAGTTGTTTAGTGTACATGACTTTTATGCATTTGATTTACGGAAGACTCACAACTGCAGAAATGCAAGGAAGCATACGTAATAACATATAATAACACGTTATCCATGTGCAATGATCACAGTGAATAGACATTCGTTTGGTGTTTAGATAATAATAACCGTAATGTCTATCTCCCAGATATAACAGGGAATATTGAGCCGGCATTAACAATACATTAACACCAATCCGTTCAAGCAATATTTGAATGGGAAAATGCACCCACCCCCCGCCCTTTATCAGCTCAAAAGGGTCCCATTTTTTGAAGCCCAAGGCTCAACATTTTCAACCGTGTTTTTTTATACCTTTTTCAGGAAATGTATTGTGAATTCTACGGACATTGTTGCGACAGGCTAGGAATATATATAAAACAGCTCTGCAATGAGAAAGAACCTGTTTGACCGTGATAAAATCTGACAGATGTTTGAATATCGTACTTTTGAAAGGTGAATATTGCCATTTATTTTCTCTTTTACTCGTTTTTCCCAAATCTGTGGAAAACCGAAGACGTGGTATTGCATGGTAGTTTCGTGGTAGTTTCAAAAACACTGCATCCATTTCATAAGAAATGCCATCAACAATCAGTCAGGCAGGCGATTCGCCTCAGTAAAGCTCACACCTTAAAAAAAGAAATGCTAAACCCAATAACAGCAAAATACAACTGATATCTCATTTGGAATGATATTACTATCATTACTGTAATAATACTGTACAAGATATGGTAAAAATTAAGGATTGATCAAGGAAAGCAACTCCATCTGTGGGGAGTAAGCTTCATCAAAATGTATGTTAAAGCCTGCATGAACAAATCAAACGTGTTATTATCCGAGCTTGATTATATATTGTATGTTTGTCAATATTGTCGCCTCTCCGGTAGTCTTGACATCATGCATGAAGAAAACTTCATGAAGATTCTTTTGGCTAAACGTGAACAAGGAAGCCTAGCGGTACACAAAGTAGATGAAACAAATGTGAGATATTAGGGAGAGTCTTAGGATTCGTTAGAGTCAATATTTTTGATTTTTGCATATGTGTTCGGAGAATAAAAGAAATGCCTAAAGTTCTGTTCCAATGAACTCTTGTGAAAGTCTTAACATTGACGATCTTTGGTGACGAAGGGCTATATGTTTTTTGCAGAGTACACAGAAGAAACCTCATCTGAGTTTCTCTTTATGCAGTTAGGTAAAGTCATCCGTTGTTTCAGTTCATCAATGGGATTAATAGTATACCCGTAACGCGTTAGACACTTGAGCTACCAAAGATACGGTTCATTCCACACAGCTACTGCGGAGAGACTTAAGAAAACATACACCAAAAATCAAACACAACAACTAACGATCACAGCAACTCTTGCATTCCACCAGACAGGCCTATACAATTAGTGAATGCCTCAACACACAACGAATATGAATATGCTCCATTCGTCAGTGCACGAAAGTTGACTCCATTTGCCCATGCTTTCACTGAGGAAGACGCCCACTTGTGCATGTGCGCGTATCAATTATGCTGCTTGTAAACCATGAGAATATGTATTTTTTTCGGATGCATATATTGGCGATGTGTACAGGCATTGCTTCTCAAAGCCCGCGGCTACTATGCTGTCAAGGTGTGAGTCAACGATACAATAATTTAAATCGGAAGCGCGTATATTATACAATAGTGACAGCACTATTACTGTCCATATGGTCTATAGGTTTAGTATGTACACTGACTTGCGTTCCAAGTCTGTGATTTGACTGGGGCCGTGAGGGAGGGGGGCCCCTCGAATTTGGTCCTATCGTCACTGAAGGTTTAGGCTGACTTGTTGAGAAAGAAGGCAGTTTATGCATAGGCACATATGTGGACGTAGATTTTAAAGTGGGCGGCGGGCAGCCGCAGTCTGGGTCCCCCTTAAGATGAGGGACCTGTGTGGAACCGGGAACAGGCGTTGACAAAAGGCTAATTGTTTCCGGTCCGTTGCCACGCCCGTTCTCCTCTTCCGGTTTACGGTTCAACCGTAGCCCTTCCGGTTCCGCTGTTGACTTTTTCAATTTTTTAATCCTTTCTCTTTGGTAATATATTCCCGCGAATATCAGAATGTTTAAGAAGAGCAAAGAACATCCCACAGCTATAGTAATGCTGACTTGGACGGAGTGGTCTCCCATGATAAAGCCACCTGCTGAGCTCGAGTTTCCGCCATCTATTGATTGGTGCGTTGGAGAAGACAACGTCACTTCCTGTTTGGAATTTTCCCGCGTGACACCGGAGAGTGCACCGGTATCCAGACTATCCGTCGTGCCTTCAGTATCACCCATTATGGCTGTTTGCACAGATCTGTCTGGCGTTGTTGTCGGAGGTGGAAAAAAATTGTCGACATGAAGCAGTTTATCGGGACTGTCGAAGGTGGTCATATTATGGTAATCCTTCAGCAGGTGTTGCTTGGGGTCAGCGCCGTCTGGTTTGTGAAGCTTCGGTATGAGGTCCAGCCACAGAGCCAGCTGTCTTCCGCGATAATGCGTTCCCAGCTTCGGTCTCATAGCTGAAACAGAAGACAACATATCATTAGATCATGCATAAAGATAAATTGTTGCGTATTAAATGTAAAAACAACACAGAATTTTGAGTAATTCTAGACCAGTGGTATCTAATAAAAATAAATATCACTACATTCCCGACCCACTAATTCTGCTTAGGCCAGGGTGATAAGGAGCCTGTACGTTGTCCGTTTTTAGGCATATACATGTACATGAACAGTTGTAATAAAACCCGGACTAAAATAAACTGGAAAGAGACCGCATTGCCAACTGCAGCTCTCGTCTCTGCTCTACTTTTTCTTTCTGTGGTGTAGTCTTTTATATTACATAAATCTGACCACCGTCATGTCGGTCCATTCCTGAGCACCAGTGAAATAAATACATTAAAGTGAACATGAAGTCAACCATTAAATCTGAATTCATTAATAAGCTAGTATTTCATTCGTTTTCATAAAGTAATACGCACTCCACTAAAGCGTTACTCTCAACAAAGTCAATCATGATCGAATGCAGCTCTGGCTTGTCTGGCTATTGATTTAAACGGGGAATATTGCCACGTACCCGACGAGTGCAGGAGGTATACCGTGACCACTCCGGTTTTTCTCACCTATAATTTAATTTTAATTCTTTATTTCTTTATGCAGGATTCCCCAAAGCCAGGGAAACATGGGAGGTCTCATAATATATATATATATTATAATGGTGGAGGTTTAGGTCATGTGACTCAAAATGACTGACTGTGACAGAAATTCCAATTTTCCAAAATATGACGACATTAAAAAAGACAGGTTTAAGTCTGTGTCTAATGGCAGTAGAAAGTCATTGTGCTCCCACGAGCTGTCGTCGTCCATGACTCAAATTCCAGCCGTCAAAAACAACAATCGACCAACCGACTGATCCGAGAAGTTTGAAGGCTATAACGTTGCTACTGTATTCCTAGTAATCAGCTTTTTCAAAATACAAGAACATAAACTTACTGTCACCTAGTTTTCAGTCGTAAGGGTGACGGAGAATTTACTCCGGGATGTCATTACTACTGTCAACCTAAACATTTTTGGTACAACAGCATAGGTGAGTGTAACCGCTTTTCATTGGTGGAAGCAGCTCGTAAATTTCACGTCGAGAATTACTTAGTTACCTAACACTCCAATAAGGGAGTATCAGCGGCTATAACAAACGATATTACGAAGGAATAAACTTGAACACCATGGCATAAGTGAAACTTTCCTAAGCAAATCAGTTATTCGCATATCCCGTCAGAAATATTCGCCTGACACTGCATGTCATTGTCATACCATGCTGTCAACATTGATGGTACAGTAATGCCTGATTATCCACAAATCCTAGGCGAATCTTGATCGGGTGTGGGGCGGATCCTACACGGATCATACAGCCATGGTGGGCGGCCCATGCGCGAATGTTGGCCCAGACCTGATAGCATCTATGTGAATCTTGACCGGCCAGTACATGTAGTCTCGTTTAGATCGCACTTAATACTTTGCATACACGTTGGCTGTAAACATGACACGATGTATGTTCGGTTTGCTTACCTGGTAAGGCATGCTTGGTGAAAAGAAAAGCCTAACTCTCATTCATTCAAGCCAGTAAAAAAGTGAGCTAGCCCATTGCTTGACTTCCGAGTTTTACTTTCCCGTTCTCGATGAAGTTTATTTGGAAATGTAAAATCGTTTCCGCATTCCCGGGCAACCGGAGATGATGTAAGTTCCCGCCAAAAGCTGTACTAATATTATAAATTAACGAGTCGTGTGGCCTAAATTATTATGTACTGTATTGTACATGTAGGTTTTGTTTTTGCCTTTACCGAATAATTGCGGAAATGGTCAAACCTCGTATTAACCTCGTATTATCATCATTATGTGCGAATTAGTGACCACACAGGGAACTAATTTAGTTGAGTTTATGTGTGAATGTTAGCCTATGTGATAAAGCCCTACGCGAATGATGGTCGGATCCTACGCACACCCTACGCCCATCCTGCGCTGATGGTACATCCATCTTGGCTGTATGATCGGTGTATGATGAGAACATCTTGCTGTGATATTGCACCCTTCCATCGCAGATGTTCCGACCCATATCCGTGGCAGATGTATTGTTAGGATCGAGCAGTATTGTATAGTCATTTGCGAAAAAATAATAAAGAACTGTAAAGGACAGCTGCAACCAAAAGAAAGAAAATGACATGACGTTGTATTTAACACTGTGTAAGACAAACTGTAGAAATACATGTACTTTCAACTTTTTTCCCCTATTATTTGTTGCTATCATAAGCCAAAGTCATTAAACACTGCCGTATTCATCATACAAAGGAGGATAGGTCTCACGATCCTTACAGTATATCATCTTAGATTGGATTGGTATTCATGGTCTATATACAGTAAATCACTGTACATTTGGTCGGCAATCCAGAAATCTAATCATCTTTGTAGAGTAAATCATTTTAGATTTGACTAATATTTATAGTCTACAAACAGCGATCAATCAATGCGTCGGACTCAATAGCAATCAGCGGTCTTGCCCAATCGGGTGCAGCAAGAGTAATTCTAGTTGGAGATATGGCAATATATTTTTTATTGTATTAGCTCCATAAAAGTGCTGATACAATGTCAGGCTATCCGTAGTATACGATAAAGTGCAATGGGGTTTACTTGACTTGGCCGCCTGGATGTGCAATGTAAAAAAAAATAGATGGGAGTTTAAACTATAGGTATTATATAAAAAAAACAATAATCGCCGAACCACAAAACAGAAAATGTGGTTTCCCTGCATCGCGTTAGCAATTCATTTTTTGCCTGATTGGATTCAATTGTTGTTAGTCTGTCAGCCACATATCGCGTGTCGCTTTATGTCGGGTTACAGTAGCTCAGGGATAACTCCCGCTTCATCCTGCCAGACGATCTATCCAGGCGAGCCATCCGTTTGACGTGGGCGCGTCGTCAAGACGCCATCGCGGCGATTGCGACTGTGTCCTAAACGCTGAATTACAAAAGTCAAAGGATGAACCTGCTTATTCGGTAAGACCATGACTTTATATAATCTTATTTATAACCATCCAAACACCCAAAACACGATTCCATTCAAACAACGAAAATAAATTAGTTTGTTGATTATTTAAGTCTGTCTCACACGGAATAAAATGCAGTTGGACTATATGGGTAGTTGTTTGTCTATACATGTAGAGACAGCTGTTTTAAGTAATAAATAAATAAACAAAGAAATAAAGAAATTTCCGAAACAATCATTTTTGGTGTTATTAAGATGGCTAAAACTCAGTAATACACTCGGTCTCATTACAAAACTGTATTCAGTATTAATATTTATTTATGTATTTATTTATGTATTTATTTATTTATTTGATTTAAGCCATACTCAAGAATATTTTACTTATACGACGGTGGCCAGCAACATGGTGGGAAGAAACCTGACAGGGCCCGGGCGAAACCCACGACCAGGTTGCCGACAGACGTTTCCGCGCACGTAGTATTAATAAAATCTATGCGTCGAAACATTAGTAATCAGGACGGAATCATGCAAAGAGAAGCAGTCCACAGTTTTCAATGATGTTTGAAAGACGCAAGGTATCTTCAAGGCGACTGAGTGAAATCAGCATTCAAATCGTGTATCTTGTCCATAGTATAATATATATCTCAGTTGCGCTTTGATTACAACTGTTCACATATCCAACGTGGCGATCTAATTCAATACGATGAATATGCAGGCCTTAGGCCCAGGTCATGTGGAATTAGAAACAATCATGAAGCGGAGTGGCAGAGATTCTGGACGCTCTGTCCATATGTATTTACAAGAGAATTTTACTCATTGTAAATCTTAATAAACTAAGAGTGGTGGCGTTTGACGGAATAACCTTGACACATTTGTTTTGGCAGTAACAATTTATGACGTCCATTGAAATCGTCACACAACAAATAGGATCTAAACACACATAAATCACCACCCAATAAAATTGACTGAATTCAACACATATGGTTTCTTGTCATTATAAAGGCAGGATTCTCGGTTATTAGAGAGTAGAAAAGTGATTTTGATAACACTATACATACATATTTGAAGGAAGGTCTGGTTCTGAGTGGTATAATCCAACCATTGAATGTGCTTGAACTTTCCATGTGGTTTCCCAATATGGGACACTGTGTTTTCTAAGGTTTGAAGGTTTGGATCGCTGAAAAGGAACAAAAAAAAACATACATGTAATCGGATAATTCCAGCGGGAAATTAAAAGAAAAAAACTCATTGGGAGTCGACAACTCGTTCCACCCTCGCAAAATAGAATATACGTGTGAGCAACAGGCTGGAAAGGTTTACATCGTGTAAAAAACAACACGGCTCCAAAATAAGGGGTTAAAGGGTTCTAAAATAGAACGACTGTGGGATCTAAAAGAATGCAAAGTAATTTCGCATCAGTATTAACACGTCGGAGTGCCGTAGAATGTCGTGAAAAAAATGCATCTCCCCAAATGGGAGTAAACCTGGCAGAAAGTAGAGGAAACTAGCCCACCTCGTCTGGGCGGATGAAACGGGGTATAATTCAGATGATAATTCAGAGGATTTAAAATGCTGCACGTAGCCTGAGGGAGGATAACTGGGAACTGAGAAGGAAACTCAGCGGATACCACACCATCTTGCACAGGCGGAGGAAACTAAAGTTCAGAGGAAACCAGACATAAAGCAGAGGATACCAGTGCGTCTCGTCGGGGCGGATGAAACCAGGTATAATTCAGAGGATAATTCAGAGGATTTAAAATACTGCACGTAGCCTGAGGGAGGATAACTGGGAACTGAGAACGAAACTCAGCGGATACCACACCATCTTGCACAGGCGGAGGAAACTAAAGTTCAGAGGAAACCAGACATAAAGCAGAGGATACCAGTGCGTCTCGTCGGGGCGGATGAAACCAGGTATAATTCAGAGGATAAATCAGAGGATTTAAAATGCTGCACGTAGCCTGAGGGAGGATAACTGGGAACTGAGAAAGAAACTCAGCGGATACCACACCATCTTACACAGGCGGATGAAACTAGTGTTCAGAGGAAACCACTGCAGCTCGCCTAAGTGCAGAAAACCAGACATAAAGCAGAGGATACCAGTGCAACTCGTGTGGGTGGAAGAAAACCGGAGAGCAGTCAGAGAAAGCCACTGAATGTCGCCTAGGAGAGGGAAACTACGCAGATCTCAGCGTAAACAATACCATCTTGTATATATCATGATGATCGCATGACAGAAGTAGCGACACATAGGAATCTGAACCAGTAATGGGAGGCAGGTTAATAACTGCTTTGGATATTGGAAAGTAGTAATAGTTTTCAATATTGATTTGACTAAGTTATTTCCACTGTTTTGCACAAAGGCAATGTAATGTATGCCATGCTTATATGTAACTTATGTAAGGCATATTTAAAAAGCCCTTTGAAACTTGCCTGAAAAGTGTTAACAATCGGTCACAACTGGCCTATATATATATATATATATATATATATATATATATATATATATATATATATATATATATATATATATATATATATATATATATATATCGACGACGATATAGACATTCACATGCCAGTCAATCAAACTGGACGCTCCGGGTCAATAATTGCGAAAACGAAACAACGTTCAACACAATCCATTAAAGATTAAGAACTCTGACGTTTTTCAGTTATTGATGCCTCGCTTACCCAGTTTTGGCGAAATTCGTCCAGTACGTGATAACTGCCTCGCTAAGCTGACGTTCCGGTTTGGAATACTCAGTGACCTGGAACGGCGCAATGCCACCCACTAGGGGTGCTCCGAACACGTACGACAACTCTTCCCCGTGAACGCCTCCAGACCAGCGGCGATGACTCTCTCCTCGTGACGAATAGGAAAAGCTGTAGAAAAAGGTTCCAGCGTTGCCCTCGTGGTAATTTCCCACTTTAACCAAGGGAGCTACATACTGGCCGTCAGTAAGCAACTCCATCACGGCATTCCGACGTGTTAAGTTATTAATGCTACGATCCCACTCTGTGTAGTGATGGTCTAAGATTTCGTATATCTTTTGGCGATGGTATTTAAACGTGTTATGCACATACGTCCGGATAATTTGAGCTTTTCTCAAAGCTGATAACCCCTGTTCGGCTTCTTCTTCGGTGAAATACGACACTGCTTCGTTTTTCGTCAATCCGAACATCAAAGAACCTTGACTGAATACCGAGTTCGGGTTTTTGTGAAGGAGTTCTACGGGATTGGGGATCACGCTGCTTCGCGTGCTTACGCTGGGTGCGAAGCAGTTGAAATATTTGGGGGACTCTGGAGCGATCTGCACCAAGTCGTCCGTGGACAGTTTTCTAAGACAACTAACCAAGGCCTGAGCATTGTTCATGTGTTGTGAGCAGTTGACAGACTCTGCCAACCTTCTCGTGCATTTGACGGGATCGTCAGCCACAGCCCACGAGCTTAACGCCGAACCACTCTGAAGTATTCCTCTCTGAAACAGTTTGCCATCTGCAACACAAAAGAGAACATATTATAAATTAAAGCACCTTCTGTATTTCTTCCGAGATAAACAAATTAGGCCTTACTAAATAGATTCCATGAACAACAACATTTAATGGGTACCACTGAAATATCTTAGAAGAAAAATCTCTGGTAGTTTCAACGCTATTTGCCTCATGTGACGAGGGGATATCTCTCATGTGACGTTAAAGCAGAGAGAAATGGCTTCGAGTAAGGTGTCTTGTATGTAACATCGCCAAAGCCTTTGCAAATTATACACCGTTATTTGTGACAATACGTCAGTGACAGATGACCTTATGGCCAAATTTATGACAGACAATTTTTTTTCTGCGACCCTCCAGAACTTGCAAAATATCACGTGACATAGTGATAACTTAATCTTAGTACTTATCTGTTAAACTGTTCTCTTGGGAGCTACTGACACCGACACTGATGGAACATTAGCGTTTGTTAACCGTTTCTAATGAAATATAGTGTGACGACGAGGCAAGGTCAATGTTTTCGTGAGGGTCACACGGGTACTCCCCGAAAAAGTAAACATACGCGAGATACGGAAAACAATTTTTAGCTCCAAACAATGTGAAATCCTACGCGCCTGATAAGCAAAAATCGTCGGTATTCGATACAAAGGAAGAGCCGATCCGGATATGGCAGGCGACGACAAGGCATTTGTGAAATCTCGAGAAATGCATCTCACCGGCGAATATACATTAGGGCCGTGTTTATACGATTCATAGCTTTTCTGAAACAACTTTGGTGTTGTTAAAGTAAAATAGCATTAGCAAGAAGAACCCTATTCTGCATCGATTTCCTTGTAATTATGGACGCCGATACAGGACATCTCGCTACCGCGGCCTTTCTAATACAAGGCAGCGAGGCAGCGTAATGCGTAAAGAGGAAGCGCGGTGTCCTTTAGCGGCTTCCATATGTAATACATCAGCCGTTAAACAAAATTCACAATGTAGCGACAAATCTCCAACGGATGTATATATAAACAACGACGTAAGTAAATTCTGAATTGGTTTCTCCATGTACAGTACGTTAAACTACAAGTCTGAAAAAGAAGACATACTAAGAGCGCCAAGCCCATCAGAATCCTATGCTGGGAACGCCTTGCTCTGAAAGCTTGGTGGTGTCGAGCAATACCGATGCCCTCTGAACTGTAGAGACTAATTGCAACGGCAATAGACATTTAGCCTTCATAGGCTTTTAAAACTTACGAAATAAATGGTTATTTTATTTTATTTATTTTTTTTATTTTTGATTGATTTCTTGAACACCGTGCTCCAGAATTTTTCACCTATGTGACGGTGGTAAAGTTTACGGGAAGAGGAATCCGGACTGCGTGGTTTTGACTGTGTGGAGTTGACCATGTTACTAAGCTAAGCACACATAGCATTCACCTAGCCAAGGAAGACAGTCTGAAGGAAAAGGGGTCATTTGAGTAGGAAATAGTTGCAGCCTGAGTTCCATACGTCTGTTCTATAATCCCTTTGCCTTTGGTACTGTGGTTATTTTGGCTTGTAACGGGAATCAGCAGTTTCATTGCACTTCCAAAGTTCATGATTGTTTGCTGTCATTTGTCCTCTTTCTTGTGATGATTTTAATCGTGATAGCATCATATCGTTGAAATTCCACTCAGCGCTATCGATCAAAGGTCTTCTGACTTTTTGTTAATAAATTTTATTGGAGTCCATCTCTCAATTACGCGGTTCAATGTTTTTTGGAAACTGCGGCGTTTTTGCCGTGCATCAAAACCGACTGGTGCAATGCAGCTGAAATTGCATCTGACAGCAATGCAAAAACACAGGGTGAGATGTAATTAATCTCCAGAATTATTTTCTTGGGATCAAAAACATCGGCTATAACAATATTCTTTCAGTATTCTATAACAAATTCGCCTTAAACTTTTTTTAAGATGTAAATAAAATTATAAAGGCCATGCAGTCCAATTAAGGCAATTCTTCACCACAGATGGTATGGTTTTGGCCAGTTGTAAGACAACGTATATTCCAATCATTCTTTCGTTAGCTAGGCTATACGGACATAAAGTCTTGTGGCTTAATCCCAATTTCACCCTATACGTGAAACTTATTTCTGACAAACAGCTATACAAACATTCTTCAATGCGGTATTAAGACCACAGATCAAATTTATACATCAAAAACGATTTGTCGGCACTGTTATCAACCTTTTCGTTTGATCATGTGTATATGTGCATGCCTATCTAAAGCATAATGATTGTGGTATTATTAAGTACAAAGCATTAAACAAATCTGCAAACAGCCCACAACCACCGTCTTATTGACAGGATAATGACGGATTCAGGGTTTGCAGCCCTGACATCCCTCCTAAATTACGTCATAAACCGTGCGTAAATGAAAACTTACGCTTTGTTAGTAAAGCATGGTGTCACTTAGCATGGTATCTAAAACCATCGAGGAGTAAAACAGGAGGACACATATGCCTTCCATGTGTGTATCAAAGTATAAAACTTGGCAAAAATGCATATTTCTCCAGTGTGAGACGTGGTCCAATAACCAAATTGTTTTGCGTCTTCTGTGATTTCTTACTGATAGCTGTTGTGTTAGCTTGAATTCAAAACGTGATGCAAGAATCTTCGTTGTCGACAATACCGCACCTTGAGTGCACTTGATTGTTTTACCATCAGGCAACATAAACGATTTCACGAAAATATTGCTAAGCCAAAGAACGGATTCATCTGTAAATTTCATTGGCGCAAGATGTCACAATCGTGAGAATTTAGTTCCATTGAATCCTTTTGTCTCTGTTTGTCACAAGCAAGAAGAACCGGCCCAATGGTACTTGTATTTTAACCAAATATTCGAAGAAACAGCCCGTGTTACATCATTTACCATGGTCTCTGAGAAGCCTGCGGATGGTCGTGGGTTTCCTCCAGGTTTTGTTCGGTTTCCTTTCACCATAAGTGAAATATTCTTGAGTACTTCATAAAACAGGACTCAAATAAATAATCACATAAATATCATTCACCGTCAAAAATAAGTCAGACTATTGATTGATATAATTAATTGGAATAAATGAGAGTATGGTTGTGTAAAAGTTCTGATCATTTCTGGACCGCCTCGTTAGTTTTGTTCAGAGTCATGTCCAATGGCTACAATAACACAAAATACCAACGATTCATCCAGTTCCTATCTCATCACCTGAGTTCACAAACAGTAATAGCTGCTAATGTGTCATGTTGCAGGCCTGAATCCAGGTTTTTTTTTTATTTACAGACTGTCCATTTTAATAAGTTCTCCTCGCTGGAATAGCACATACACAGGACAAAAACCCTCAAGAGCACTGAGTTAACCAAAACCGAGACCAGTTCTTATCACACATAACTGGTGAAGTGTGCCACGTTGACAGTTTTTACTTCATCCAGGATTTCTTCTTTACTGTTTATTACAAGGCCAATCGCTTGTCTTCTATATCCCCAATAGAATAACGGCATGATGAAATACTCCATCGTTATACCATTGGTTGGTACCAATTTATGAGACAAAATGTCGAATTTGACAACACATGGGCCGATTACAAAAAGACATTTCTGACTTAAGTCAAAATATGAAACATTGTTATAATGCTTAACTTTATAATGGAAGTTCATATTTTGACACATTTATCTTAACATAACATTGACGAAGTCGAAATGTTAATATACAGGGCTAAAACAAAAACTGAAAATTTATATCTCAACTTTTGACCTAAGTCAGAACTGACTTTGTGGAACCGGCCCCGGTTTCCTCTACATGTATCTCAGTTGTTGTTTAGTTAGTGATGTTAACGTAAGAATATTCCAATATTTTAATAGTTCTCCTCTAAAACACAAATGGATCAACCCCTTGCAGATTCATAACCTTTCAACCTGGCCTGATGATGAAAAATATAATCGATGATCGCCACAGATTCTATAGAGGCACTACGAGGGTATGCTTTAGTCTGATCTCTCTTAGGCTGCGATAGCAACTTCGTATTTTAACAACCTATCTTTCAATATTCAAATTTAGCTATTCACTTAACAAGGGGCCTGCATGCAAGACTACATTAAGTTTTTGAAGAATGACACAACAATTACAAATGTGCATTTGTTAATTTGCCAAATTGTGCATTTTGAGTAATTCTAGACCAGTGACGTCTCATAAATTGCAATTAACATCACTAGAGTTTTTTTTTTACCTAATTCTGCTTAAGCCTCGGTGCTAGGGGCGTGTGATTTGCTACTATCGATGCATTTACATGAACAGTTCGAATAAAATCCTAATTAAGATAAATTAACAAGAGGCCGTATTTCACCGGTTTCGTGCGAACGTTTACCATATTTCACACTGTTGTCGCTGCTCTGGTATTTCTCTCTATGCTGTGCGTCTTAATTATTTTGTAATATTTCTGCAACATAAATTCAGCTCGATTAAGAGCAAAAATTGGTTAACTTTAAATTTAACTTCATGGCTTCTCATGTGCGGATTCACACACTAAGGCTTCTTGTTAAGACGCTACTGCTGGCGGCTACATCTTGTGTCATTCAAAACTAAGAAAAAGTAAAGAAAAAGGTCAGATCAAAGAATCAACTAAAGTAGTAGAGCTTTATCGATTTCGTCGCTTGCATATCCATCGCAGCGTCTAACTTTTCCTTTAAGCTTTACTCGGCCGCGTTACCTTGATTGACACTGTGCTGTCTTAAACTCAATCTAATTTCCGACAAATTTTCCCTCAATTTGCCAGGCATCGATACAAAGAAAATATATGTAGGGTTTTTTGCTTCAGGCTTGGTTTCACCAAATGCGTTGCCAGTAATTGCGAGTACGCAACCCAGGGAAAAATCGGATGACAATGGCAAGGTTTTTGCCTGGCGTTTAACCCGCCAACCTTCACAGTGTGTAATCAACACATCTAAGGCTAAGCAACTTAATGACAAGGCGTGCTGTGAGTAAAGCAAGAGGATTTTGGGTCAATAAAAACGGACGTTGATCAATTCCAAACAGCAAAGGGGAATGGTTTGGAGGCAGTAAAACTTGATTGTTAGCACCGTGTTTAAACCCACGTCTTCCGATTTTAAAAAGCTATAAGCCAAGTTTACATCACTTTGCCATTTGAAATATCAACAAACTATAGTGGAAGAAAAATAAAAATAAAATATTTTGTACTCCACAAGTAGCGTTAACCCGAAAAACATTTGGGTTCTTCGTGGCCGAGGGGGTGGCAATGACACAGCATCTCACCAATTTGGTTGCCGTGAGTTCAAGTCCAAATCATGCTGGATTCCTCTCCGGCCCTACGTTGGAAGATCTGCCAGCAAGCTGCGGATGACCGTGGGTTTCCTTTGGGCACTGCCCGATTTCCTCTCACTATAATGCTGGCAGCCGCCGTGGAAGTGAAGTATTCTTGAGTTTGCCGTTAAACATCAATTAAAACAAAATTTAATAAACGAATCAATATTTTAGCTTTTATATATACACCATGCAAAGAGTTTTGGCAGGGATGGGCAGAACACATTGGGCATGATCCACCTATGTTCGGATTTGCTATATTTCAATACATATATATCAGCGTGAAATATAGGGTCAAGATGAAACCTTTCCTTACAAACGACGTTAATCCGATCATTGAAGGCATTAATGTCCATTTCGTACGGTTTGTACTTTTGACTTAGAGTGAATGACAAGTGAACGCGATGCAATTATGAGTTTCAAAGTGTTCTTAAACTCCATATTTGACATTTTGAGCATAAGTAAATCTTTCTTAGACAGACAATTAAGCGTAAAACATGAAATAAAATCCTTTCTTAATGTGGGTTTTTAAAATTATCACATTTCATCACTTTTTAGATTTATATTTTATCTGTACACATTTCCATGCCATGGTCATAGCGTGAAGTCATTAAAAACAATCCCATTCTATACGACTGCTCTTGAGAGAATAACCCAGATAGCTCTTTCGAGTGGTGCCTCAGTACGCATGTGCTTAACGTGTCATAAGGGGGATACATACAAGCACACGGTCATTTATATGCTGATGTTTCAACATTGCAGTCTTCGGCGACAGTCCATTATTCAACACCAATCCAACTTCTTAAAATGTCTCTTTCTAAATTTTCGACGTGAAAGTGTCCTCGAACCCATGTAAAATCTCAGATTTCACAAATGATTGGAATAAAGTACACGGATTTTACTGAGTTGTGTGTAACTGCCGAGGGTCATAATGCTTTAACACGGGTTTCTCGCAGCAATGAGATTGGCGCAACGCTGTAAATATGTCTGGTGATTCCGAATGTAACTACTGCCTGCCACAGAGTCTCACGCACTAGCCCTTGTGGGTTCGTAGGTTCGAAACCAGACCCCGCTGGTATATCTATCGCTTTCAGTCAGGAGGTTTGTCATGCAGGAACCTGCCGATTTGCGGTAATTTCCAGGTTTACTGTAATATTAGTAATACATCCTTGAAAACGCTCAAATGAATAATTAAATACATGTGAAAGAATGCCAGGTAAATTATAGATGCGAGATATACTTGTGCTTTGAGGAAAGTTAGAATTGTTTGCCACAGCCTTATAGATAGACGGATTAGGGTTCATGATGACCGTACTAGAAATATTTCTTCATGCCATCGGATATAAACAGAATGATTTTTGTCACTATTTTTCCGAGATGTAGTTATGCCGTGGATTTTGATCGAGTCCATAAGTTACGTAGTACCTAATCTTGTTCACTAAGATTGACCCATTTTAGGTGTAGCTATGCGGATATAAGCATGAATATATCTTACATATACATCTGAAAGGAGACATCAGACAACGGAAAACAGTGCTTTTAAGGTATTTCACATGAAGATGCTATTTAATAACCGTTATATGAACAAAATGGTGACGATTATAGCATACTCACTTTTTGCTGTTTAAGTAATAATAAAATATTATACCTATTTATATATCAGTTATTAATCAACAGTGAAATGTTTTTAATGGCAAACACATGGATGGATGGATCAATATCTGACAGGGTGCATATCTGATTTCTATGCTATTAATAATATCCGTGGCTGAATTAGCCAATGGGATGGTGAAAATTGTAACAAATTGAGGCTATATTAAGTAACGGAAACACGTTCAAGGCATGTGGAGAGCAGGGCACGTTTTATAATTGACCGATGTTCATTGGCGCTATTACCTAACAAAGCTTAAAACTGGTTATTGTTCATGGTAAATGGGCACTGGGACTCAGTTGCTCTCTTGGGCACAATATAATGAAATGATGAACTACATCGAATGAAGAATTATCTCACGGTTAATGTTGTAGGTTTATTACTCCATTTTTCATCTAAAGTTGTTTTTCTCCACTTTTTTATGTCAAAATTTCGTGCTGCAAGGAAGATAACTCTAGGCGTCCATTAACTGCAACCCTGCTGCAACTCCAGCTGATAGTTATACGTGACACTTTCCAAGATTTGTCTGCGACCTGAAGAGTGAAGGGGCACTGATTGGTTAATACTGCCACAGAGATATTTTGGGTTGTTGATACACTATAAATTTCTGCACTGCTGTGTTGTGTAGTTAAATTATATCAGAATATTTTGTGTTTTAGATAGAACTGAAAAGTTTTTATCCTGTGTCACTACCCACCCCACTGGAGGTTACCGAGCTAACAAAAATGCTATGTTTTCAATTCCAGCAACCACAGCAAAAAAAAAAACGTAGACTTTTTGATATTTTGTTGAGAAAAGTGCAACTTGCATGTGGTGGTAGTTTTGATTTTGAATTTGTCAAATGTACTACAATAGTAAGAAAAAATCAATTCGCTAGTGTAGCCTATAGGAGAAGATTGAAACGTTTTGTGCTTGGTTCAGAAAAGCTGCTGTCTTCTTTTCGGTCTCTCATTCACCCTGAAGCAAGTGTCTGATATTACCCTGATAAGACAGGAAGCGGGAAGCCTGCACAGTAATGGAAGTGGATGTATTCGGGCGGTCTTATATCAAAGCATTTCTCATCTTTCGAGGAAGTGAAAGCTGCTTGTGATCACTATTCTTACCCTTCCCCGATTTGCTCGATCTCGTCGAAGACTGTCAGCTTAACCGTGAACAAGTCTGGTCATTTATGCGTAATTTATGCTATTTAGAATAGAAACAGGCCAGTGCAAAGCCATTATAAACTTCGACCGGTAGCAACGCGTGCTTTTCCGGAGGATTTTACGGAAACCGCCGAGGAAACCGGAAGTTAGTGGGTGTAACATTTGATTTATGCTGATTCGAGGTTTTGTTTTATCACAGTACAAAAAAAGTAAGGACAGGGTAGTTTAGATGAAGCCAGAGTGCTAGGTAAAACATTACCTTGCTTTCGTCTGGACAGCTTACACCCGGGATCTAATGAGCCAGATTTTCTTGTCAGTTGAAAGTATTTTCCAAATGTAGTGAGGGAGAAGCTTGTTTTGTTTCACCTTGTCTAATGATGCTTCGTGGTTTTTTTCTCGTTCCCTAAATTCAGGTGTTTTAGTGGTGAGAGCCACGGATTTACTGCGACTGGTTCACCTCGAAAAAAAAAAAACAAAAACAACCCAGTAACATTAAATTTTGGTCTTAAAAGTCAACGCGAATTGTATTCCCTTAACGCCTTGGTCATCAAGGTATCAAGGATATAAAAAAAAGGAAACAAAACCGACTGATAATTTTACTCAAACGACATTGTAATCAAATTTATTTGATTCTAATGATGTTATTCACTATTTTTGAAAAGCGTAGGAAGTACTGACGTTGAGATTTTTGGATCAAAAAAGGTTCTTTGGGTAAGTTCCAAAGAATTGTATTAATGTATAAATGCATTTTTCAAACGCAGACTATAGGCACTTCTATACAGCTTATGCTTACTGGCTGAAACGTGTGTGCAGGCTACATTTTTTATGGTCATCCGTAATTACAAAGTATAAAACTTTTGTACCTTAACACAGTATCTGGCTGTATTTGATGAAAGAGAAATGTACTGTAAACGCCTTAACAAACAGATGGAGCAGATCTGCAAAATTTACAGAACTGATTTACCATTGATTTCCTCTGAAAGTTTACATCATGTTGCTATGTATTTGATAGACATTTGCACCTTTACAGTAATTTCACCGCAAAAAAAATCAAAACAAAACACGAGACAATGTTGTACTTTAATAACAACATGCCTTTGTAACTACACGCTTTGTAACTACGGGATTTGACAGTTGATTTAAAGCGAGAAGAGAGCGGTCTATCTGTAGGGGAATGCGCTGTAGATCAAACTACCCGCACATTTTACTGTAAAAATACTAGTTTACTGTTGTCTACAGAGTAATATCTATGACAAAACAGCCTTTAGAATAAAAACCTAACCGAGGTAAATTGACAAAAGGCCATATTTCACCGGTTACGTGTAACCGTCTGCCAGCTATCACACTGTTGTCGGTACTCTGGATTTACTTTCTATCGTATCTGTCTGTCGTATCAACCCCATGGTTACTGTGCTACTGCCTCTCGTTGGATACATACACATGTGAATTTCCAGTATGAAACTGGTAGAAACCTGGGAAATGTTAAATACCGTCTGTTTCAAGGCGTTATAAGAAACTCGGTGCATGATAGGAAAACACAGAGTAAATGTAAAGAGAGAGGAGATCGCAGATGAGACGTGGATATCATGAGGGAAATGTAGTCTAAACGATAATGGCTAAACGAAGATACGGCTGCTCAAGCAAACGTTATCCGACAGAGAGGGTAATTAAGCAACTTGTATAACGGCGATGAATTAAACATATATTCAGGGCTGCAGATTGAGTGTCCATGATCCTATCGCGATAATTCGATTTGTCGATGTTGTGCTGTTTGCGTTTGTCTGGGTAGAGCGATACGGACGCTGAGACTTCGGGCAATTGTTCCCATTAGGCCTGACAAATGCTCCAAAACGCTGGATCAAATTAGTAGGCATTTTTTACAGTTTATTTGCCACGGCGTTTGTTTGCTAGCGGCTTTTGTCCTGTTTATTCTCACTCAGCTGGCTTGATTAGAGGGTCAGCGACGTTAAAGAAGAGAGAATCAAGGGACCAGGAGACGTTACTGGGGCCTATATCTTGGCTAATCACCTCGGTCACTTTCTTGCCAATCGTTTGAAGTCAGAGCGAACGGGATCGATGAAGCATCCGCCCTTGACTGCACGCAGGCCGATTGATATCATCACAGGCAATTTCACCCGGTTGCAGAGACGCGCAACCATAATCCGAGGTACAAAGGTTACCACATCATCGCCGCTATGGCGTAACAGCGTCCCCGCTGACACAGCCCAGCCTTCAGCTGTTCGGAATCGTGAATTGAGGTCGCTTAGCTCACCATGGCTGGCATCCTACCCAGTGGCTGAGAAAGCCATTTGCTACACTGCTAGCGGAAATGAAAAGAAATCCGTCCTATTCTCGGCCCTTTACGAAAAGAACATCTAAATTCCTGCCCGTTGTATGGAAAGCATGGGGTAGATTACTTTGCCCAGAATAGCCCAACCACACCTTAAAAATGCACTATAGTGCAAAGAGCTATAACGCCGCCTTTCGACTTTCTAAAACCGCAGCAAACGACTGCAACAGAATTAAACACGTGCGGTGAATATGGTTATTGTATATTCTGACAGGACACGGATTCTGTAGAGGTGGAGTATGTCTTTGCAATGTAGTTAATACTTGTTTTTTTTTTTTTTGGTCAACAAATATGGTACAGTTCTTTGCCTTTGCAGCTATTTAAACAGTACACATTCTAATGATATTGAAATATGGATGCAGATATATATCCTTTTTTGCATGGTATGCATCGTTTTAAAAATGTATGGGTTAAATGTTCTTTTTAATGTATTCATGCACATATACTACATGCTACTTCCGGTTCTGCCGTGACGTAGTATGACGCATCAATAGAAACATACTTTGTCCATGGGCCTAGGCCCAAACTTTTTAGATATTCGTACCACCCAGGGTGGCCAAATCTCCTTGCTATTTTAAAGTCGGTACATGCCTTTAGTTAACTTACTCATTGTGAATTGCCAACAGTCATACAATAATAGTGATATCTGAACCACCTCAGGAACAGACTGTTTACCTTTAGGAATATCTTCTTAACTAATTCAAGCTATTCTTCTCGATTGTAATGGCAGATTTGTTGATAAAAGATGGCATTTTAGCCCTCTCTGGGCTGGGAGAGTGATAAGCTGCAGGGGCGAGAAGGGCTGCATCAGTAGTTTTCTTTGCAGCCAAAAAATGACAGAAGACATAGCGTTTATGTTTTGGAGCATTTAAGGGCATTCTGTTGTGTTTGTGTTAACAATTAACTATTCCCTTCTAGTCTAAATATCCAAATGGTAAATTCCAAATAGCGATAGTCTTTCCATGACCCAAACCCCAAACGACACTGCAGGACTTGATTCCTTCGGAGGGACTTTTCACAATGTCATTTATCTATGAGTGGGTTTCATGGATGTTTAATTAACATCTTGCTTCTTACTTTGATGTTTATATTCAGCTGTCTGTAAAATCAGTCATACTTTCTACCAAAATTGCCTTTAGTCAGTGACACGGACAACACAAATTCTACACGTTGATATGTTTGAAGTTCCCATCATTGCAAGGGAAATGAAGTTAAAACACTTTTTTCTAATTCATAATGTTAATGTCCATAAGCTCGGTTTCGACGGAAAAAACCCATTGCCTCGAGTGACGTCATAATTATTCCAAAACCAGTGGTATGCTGGATATTGGGCGGAGTTCAACATGTTTTGACAGAGGGCGACACCAGTTACCTAAACTTCTATCCACCCAAGTGTAAACTCTGCTACTAACATCTTCATATCTGAAATTGTTTAGTATTAGTATAATATAACTTTTATGAATGAAATTTTTTTATCTCTTGTAATATATGATCTCATGGCAGTATGGTTTTAAAGCTGGTGTTAGGAAATTTTATCATATAAACAATGTAGTCTATTCGCTGAGAGTGTAGGGTAGTCTGTCTCTGCGTGGAGTTTGTTATAACCGCATGTTGGAATTGTGCACCTATTGTTAAACAAATTTACTCTCCACGCCCATTCCCCAGTATGCCACTGGTTGTTGAATAATATTGACGTCACCCCAGGTAATGAGTTCTTGGCGTTGAAACTGAGCTTATGGAGTTGAACATTATGAATTAGAAAAAGTCTTCTATTTTGATTTTCTTTGCTAGAATATGAAATTCAAACATATACATGCGTTGCGCTTGCGTTGTTACGTGACACTGACTAAAGACAATTTTGGTAGCGAGTATGACTGATTTTATACACAGCTGAATATAAGCGACTCTTTAAAAGAAATGAATAATAGCAGTTATGTTACATTTTTGAAATTTGTTCAGCACTTGTTACCTGATATCCACCGCTCATCGTAGAATGTACCACAAACCTAATCTTCTCACGATATCGAAGATTTAGAACAATCATCAATGTAATAAATAATGTTTGACTGATCCATTTCCATAGTAGTGCCTTCATTAACGAATGATATATCCATTAAGGAATAATTTGTTTTTAGGGTCCATTCAGTTTATACATTTATGATTCTATACAAGTATGTCTGTACATTTTAATATAGTGGTTTAGCAGTCTGCAATTATCAAGTGGCAAAAACCTTATGTGATGTCACTGTTCACAATATGGCTAGAAAAGGCCACTCAAGTATTCTGTGTTTTAAAGGCATTCTACTAGGTTGTAAAAATCTGAAAAAAGCATATTGTCTAACATACACTTCACCCGATAATAATAGTGTTTTTGCGGTAGCTGTGAGTTTAAGTCCAGCTCATGTTGGCTTCCTCTCCGGTCGTACGAGGGAAGGTCCGCCAGCAACCTGCGGATGGTCGTGTGTTTCCCCCGGGCTGTGCCCCGTTTTCACCCACCATAACGCTGGCCGCCGTCGTATGTGAAATATTCTTGAGTTCGGCGCAAAACACCAATCAAATAAATAAATAAATAAATAAATAAATGTTCTTCTTTTTTGTCTTTAATTTCAAAGTGGACATTTACACTGTACAGAGATTATTATGGGATAATTTAGTTCTTAATCTTAGTGTTTGGTGGAAATTTCAATTATTCCCACCAAATTATTCTCGGTGGAAAGTCAAAAAAACTGATCAAAGGTTTGCCTTGGCATTGTGGTTTTCAGACATGTAGAGCACGGGTAAGGGATTGACACGAACGTTTACTTACCTGCGCTAATCTACCTTAACTCGCCGTAATAATGGGCGTAAATAAAGTGGGCATATAAACTGTTGATAAACTGTCATCAACCCAGTTGAAAATCTTGCAAATCTTACACGCAAATGTGCCGATCAACTGAATATTCAGCTAATAGCGTACATGAAATACAGACATTAAACTACTGCATTTAAATGCACAGACATACTTGTTTAGAGCCATATATGCATTAAATTAATAGACTCTAAACCAGATTATTTCTTAATAGACATATCATTCCTTGATGAGGACACTGCTATGCAAATGTAATAATGGGTGTAAATAAAAGAAGTACACAGCTGGGCATATAAACTGTTGATAGCTGTTATCAACCCAGCTGAAAACCTTGCAAATCTTACACCCAAATGTACCGGTCACTGAATATTCATCTAACAACGTACATGCCATATAGACAAAATATGGACTGCTGATTCTGCTTTGCATAATAAACAGTCCAAACAATTTGATCTTATTATATTATAAACAGTGAGTCCACCATATATTAACGTTTCTGTGGGTTTTTCTTATTTGCGCAACGCATTTTAAGGTGATTTTTCATTTTTATCAAATGTATGATAAAGCCACCATTGCAGAAAGGCTATCATGTCTTAATTTACTTCTACTGACCATATAAACATGTTAGTACCAGTTAGGTTTGGCCACCTAAAGTGGTACCAATATCACGACTGGCCCATGGACTAAATAGGGGTGGACAGTTCTAAAGCCCAAGAACAGAGCTGATATATAGTTAAAAGTTGGCGCCATCCGACTTAAAAGATAAAAGCGTAATTTCTTTTGGGAACTTGATACAGAGCTTTGCTTTGGTACATATTCCGCATTTTAACCTCATGAAATGTTTCCAAAAATGTAACACTAAACTGGCCTCAGCGTCTCTATAGTCGTTTGTATTATGTCGCTGCAAGCCTTTGTAACCATCTGTTGATCAGTTCTGTATGTCGCCGATGCTCCTAGCTCCAGCATCGCAGTTCAAACATTTTACTTACTCGTGAACAGCAGATTTTCTGTCATCTTCCATTTGACAAATCGTTTTGAATTATAGGCAAATCATTTAACAGAATTCCAAATGATTACACTGGCAACTGTGAGGCCGTATAGTCCGTGGTTTTTGTCTCTCTCGTTCAACAGGAAAGATACTGTTGATCTACAGTTACATTGAAATTTAGCCTTGATTTCTCGACTTTTTGTATTATTTTTGCTGGAGACACAAATCTTTTAGCACCAGATTAAGTAAAGTTCAAATTCACTCCAACTCTTATCATGAAGCAATTTTAAAGAATTACTGTGTATAACGTGTTCCGCGCTTCTCTTGTGATTTTTTTCTAAAAGAAGATCTCGTTTTTATCTTCATTTGATTCTGGATAATTTTCTGCAGAAGTATCTGACAGGGACCGGAAGTTATTTGGTTGGGCGTATGCCGCCTTCCGGGAGGGTCCCCAGGGTTGACAGACCGAGTCTGTAATCACTCGCTATTAACCGCGCTATCTCAGAGGCATGCTGTCAAGTTAATTCTAAATGTGCTTCTCTTTAATGTCCTTTGAAATCCAGTCGCTGAAACATTTAATGGCCTTTTTGAACGATGTAAAATTTTTGGTGAAACATTTTACACGCGGATACCAACGGCATTGAGAAAGAAAACGAAGGTATAAGATTAGACAAGTTTCATATGAAAAAAAAAATTATACGAGGAAAAGTAATTTCAGAGGTGAAAAGATTTAAAATTTATAGCACAAATACGATTAACGTACCAAAAGAACATCTGGATAGGTGCTGGAATGCCAGTGAAAATTTCATTTATTTCATTGTCGTTGACCGTTATACACAAGAAAATTTTGGAAGTAAACCATTTAAATGGCGCCGAGCAGAGTAAGCAACACCTAGATGTATTGCACGTAATGACATATATTTATTTATTTGTTTGATTGGTGTTTTAGGTCGTACTCAAGAATATTTCACTTATACGACGGCGGGTAGCATTATGGTGGGTGGAAACTGGGCAGAACCTGGAGGATGTAATGATATTTAATATAATTCTTTATCGAGGACTCCCACAGCCATGGGTCACTTGGGACTGTCCTCAAAAATATATAGATTATTTGCGTAGGGTTATGTGCAACATTTGCATGGTATTCCCCAATTCATTACTACGATATAAAAGTATGATATAAGAATAAGATATGGGAAATATACAGTATAGGTATAAGTCACCTATAATAATGCAATCAGAGTAAGGCATAGCTATCTTTATCAGTGTCGGAGCTATGGGTAGTGGATATGTAACTGTGAATTCTTTCGGATATTTTCAAACTGTCGTCTAGAGTCAAGTCATTTAATCCAGTCAGTAATATACATGTGACATATTTTGGACAGTGCTTAAGAAAGACAGAGTGATGCACACCAGGAGAGACGATATTTGTGAATGATTTAAGCATGTGCTCCTTTTGAACAGCAAAAGCGGGGAAATTTAATAAACAGTGTTGAGTATCTTCATTTTCAGAGCCACACCCGTATTGTCGCTTATTACTCTTTCAGGACAGAGTTGTCTGAGATTAGGTGGAGAAAGACCACTGACTATTTCATAAAAAATAACAACCTGTGTTGTTTTCGACGTGAGGACAGATATTCTCAATTATATAACTAGTTCCCGTGTAATGATATATTGGACTAAACAAGAACAAAACCGATGTGAGGCTACAAGCTAAGACGCATGCGCACTTCAAAAATGCGTTGATCAAGAACAACAACATTCTCTCGAAGAACAACAACAACAACGTCACTCTGTCAAAGAACCGTCAGTCGCATTTAAAGTTGGCAGGCTTCTCTTCAACAGATAAGTTTTCCTAATATTTGGACAACAACAAATTGTGTACTTTGCAATCGGGCGTGTGAATATCAACACAAAGGTCTGTACACATGGCCGCCAGAAGCGAAAGGAACGTCTCCGGTAGTTTCAGGGCTATGGATACATGGCTGCTTGTAGCAAAAGAAATGCGCATAAAAGCGGTTTGTTTGCATCACGACACAGAAACCGAAGCTTGTTTGCCACGCCAGTGAATTCATGTCCAGAACTCCCGATGATCGCTTCTCGTAACAATTCCAGTATTGACAAGTTCCCAACAATTTTTTTTTCTTTGTAAGGGCTCGCCCTAAACCAACCACATCCACTGTTTTGTAAGCAGCAGAAAACAGAAATCTTCGCATAAACCAGGAATGAATGAATAAATCTGTGCAAAGCGTCGATCAAAAGTCTGAGTGGCGGATAAGGCCTACCTATGCCCTGTACCTATAGCAACGAGTATTCTGCGATTTTAATTTGTATCCAAAATAAAATAAGACAATACTCCATGATCACTTGAAATCCGATCTTTTTTATTCTTTGCTCGTTTCATCCTGTGCTCGCATTGTTAACTACATCTTTTGACCAAACCAAAACGTAGCTTTATTTAACAAGGGAAGATTTCATTCATATACAGATGTAAAAAAGAAACGACATTAATATAAATTTAACTTGTTTCACTCGGAACCCCGTGTGTGTTTGTGTCACTGTTCATCATGAGATTTCTCCTGTTATGAGAGTGTCGTCTGATTCACAGCATTCTAAAAGATCACTGTCTTGAATACATATCTCTTGCATATGCAACGTGTGTTTGTTTTTGTTTAGATGTCTCTCAGAGTCTTGGTTACGCATCTGTTGGACGACAATATTTAACTGCCTCCATGTTCTACGGAAAAACTATAAATTTCACTTTGGCAGCCTACAGTGGAAATCGTGCGGACGTCGCGTTGAGCCACAATCATTCACATTCTAACTCTCACTAAAAGACAGCAAATTAACTTTTCTTTTTGTAAAGGAAAAGGTGCAATATTAAAACATCGTCAAATATACAGCTGAAACCTAAATCGCAAAGTACTATTGCTGATATTTGTAGGCGTTTTGAAATGCCAGTAAGTGTACTCTGGCATAACAATGCCTTCTTTATACATTCACTTACAAACAAAGGCTGTCTCAGTATTCTACCAACTTTGGGTAATAGCTATTCCAATTACTTAATAAACTCTGTCAAAAAAGAAACACGACCCCCGTATTTTAGAGATTTTAATATTTAGTTTTAGGACGGCACAACTTTTTTCTTTTTGAAGACAGAAGTCAGAAATTTGGCAGAATAATAATCAAGATGGTCATGTTTAAAACTGTCTTTTCAAAAGTCATCTCACAGACACCAATTGCTCACCAGGGGGCGTCCTCCTCAGTATCTCGTATGACCACCACGAGCTGCAATCACTGCACGGCATCTCCTTGGACAAGAACGGATAAGACGCCGGATTCTCCCCTGGGGAATGGCCCTCCACTCCTCCTGTAACGCAACGGCGAGCTGTTGAAGCGTCTGTGGCGGTGGCTGACGTTGACGCGCGTGTCGATCCAGAGTATCCCACAGGTGTTCAATAGGGTTGAGGTCTGGTGATTTAGAGGGCCACGGCAAGACATTGACGTTGGAATCCTGCAGAAAGTTCATTGTTTCACGTGCAGTATGACGCCTGGCGTTGTCCTGTTGAAAAAGCTGTGTCTGTCGGTCAATAATCGGGAGAAGGTGAGGCTGTAACACGTGGTTGATGTAACGTTGGGCTGTCAGGTTCCCTGGAACGATCACCAAGTCTGATTTCTGGTTGCACGAGATGGCTCCCCAAACCATAACACTGCCTCCGCCAAATCTGTCCACTTGGCGGACGCAGATGGGCGCAAAGCGTTCATGACGTCTCCTATACACACGCTGTCTTCCGTCGTGACGTGTCAAAAGAAAACGGGATTCATCAGAAAACCAGATGCGCCTCCAGTTTTGTAAAGTCCATATCCTTACCTTGTTGCACCACCTGAGTCGTAGGCGTCGATCTAAGGGGCGTAGTACAGGTCCAACAACTGGTCTACAGGCACGTAAACCCGCTTCTTTCAGACGGTTCCTTATCGTTTGAGCCGACACTCTCCTCAAACCTGGTATTTGTGTTGCAGTCACGGTTGGTAGGGTATGCCGATTACGCAGGTGAAGGACCCGGATGTACCTATCTTGAAGTGGGGTCGTGATTCTTGGCCTTCCACTTCTCGGGCGATCGTTGGTCGAATTAAAGTTGTTGTAACGGCTCCAAAGTCGGGATATCGTTGTTTTGTGAACATTTAGGTGCCATGCAATAGTACCAAAACTTTCTCCGGCTTGAAGACGACCAATGGCGATATTTCGGTCGGCGGCACTCAGTCGCGGCATTTTACCGACTGCCTTTCGTGGACGAATATATGAATAAAATACGAAAGCACATGGGCTTTTATACACCCCAACACTATAACTGCCATTGACATGATTTGCATGTGAATGGTTCTGTGTGCGACGTCAACAGGGTCAGTCCATGCGTTGTGACGTCATAAGCAATAAAATACACTTAGGAGAGAAAAGGCAGTTGTTTGGATGGTAATCTTCATTAAAAACGTGTATAATTTCATTACATTTGGCTAAAATTTAGTTTGGAAGCATTAACTTTATTCGAACGAATTTTTGATATCCGAGGACAGGGGTTGCGTTTCTTTTTTGACAGAGTTTAGTTTATTCGATTTATATCTCGTAAAATGTATATGGAAAAAAGTTTGATGAACCTGACTTGGTCTTTTTAAGCCTGTTTTTTCACTTTAATGACCTACCTTTTGTAAGAGGGGAGACAAGAAGGAGATTGACCAAAGCAGCGCCATAACCGTGTCCAAACAACGTGACCTTCCCGGCATCCCCTGTAAAGTTGGCAATATTTTCCTTCACCCAGTGAAGAGCGGCAATGATATCTAACAGGGCATAGTTACCGGAAGCGATGTTTGTATTCTCTCCAGCAGTGAGATAACCTGCAAACATATCACAGAACATGAAAAAACGATCATTGTTAAACTTTTTTGAAAGTGTGTTTAATATTTAAATTCTTCCCAACTGCATACTGTAAACAAAAATCTTCTACAATCATAAAGTCGATTACTTGAGACCTAAGCTGTATTCTGCTTGAGCTGACAAAAACACTACCACGACAAGGACTCAAGTGACACGTGTCCGGAATTTACACCCGTAAGTGGACAATCCTAAAGCTCTGTGTCAAACATCAATCAAGTAAAATAGTAAGTGATACGAGTGAATAAATACCGATCACAGACCGGTCTAATTGTGAAAAATGAATTACTTCTAACTGAGATGATTGATCAACTCTAAGTTGACTGGATGACTAAACAACATAAGTTGACTGGATGACTAAACAACAATGTCAAATAACTGCTAATAAATTTTATGGACCATATTTTGTCATTTATGTTAGAATGCGTTTAGGAAAATACAACCAGGAAATCAATCGGTCAGTCCAACGAAATGACATGAATGAATTTATTTATTTATTTATTTGATTGGTGTTTTACGCCGTACTCAAGAATGTTTCACTTATACGACGGCGGCCAGCATTATGGTGGGTGGAAACCGGGCACAGCTGGGGGAAAACCTACGACCATCCGCAGGCAGACCTTCCCACTTACAGCCGTAGAGGAAGCCAGCAACTGGCTGGCTTGAACTCACAGCGACAGGATCGCAGAGAGGCTCCTGGGTCATTACGCTGCGCTAGCGCCCTAACCGACAGAGCCACAGAGGCCCCAACACGAATGAGTGAAAAATTACCAGAACATTGTAAAATTTATACACAATATTCTAAAGAAAAGAAAATATTTTGCCATACAATGTTTGGCTCTCGGAGACTTTAGTAAATATTTTTCCCCATCGGAAAATCCCGTTAAAACTGTTTCATCCGCTGAAACGGAAAACATTTTTGTGTATCTCAATTCCTAGTAAAACCAAAGTCAGAAAATAGAAATGAAACAGATGTGAAAAAATTCTCTTATCTGTGTAGAGTTTTACGATATTAAACAGTTGGTAATCGGAATAGATTGAATTTATTCTGAAATAAAGTGGTTAGCGCCTTCTGGGGTATCGAGGAATTGACAATTTTGACACAATGAATGGATTGCGAATTAAATTCTCTCGTGTTGTTCATACCTAATGCACATCTGTATATGACAAACGTATCGGGGGACACGGGTGCCAGAATAAAGTGGGCAACTGGTTATCACATCTATTGCTTATGACGCATACAAATATCACATCTGATGTTCTGTCCATGTCAGGCATCTTCCTGTAAATTTCATTTCCCAAATGGTATATCGGTTAAAATCCACACCTCGACGATTTCATGTATAACACATATAGGGTTTTTTTTAGTGCTCTTCCGAGAAAGACCATAACATAGGCCTTGACCATCTTACCAGCGTTTACAAGTATAATAATGTTTAGTTTTGACACTGTATTCTGCACATTTTTCCTATTGTTTTCTTTTTCTGACCAACACAGACAATAGTTTTCAGAATTGACCGGCATTTCAACCAGTGATCTTCAGTTCACATTTCCGGGGTTAGGCTACTTAACTCAAGCGTTATCAGACCGAAGGTAAGCGACTGTTGACGATTACCTTCATTTTCCCGTCTGTTGTTACGTTTATATCAGTTGAAATGTGTATCAAATGACACTCAAAAAATTCATCTGTTAACTTTAACAGAAAGTCTGTTGTCTGAGTGATGCTAGAATGTATTCTGTTGTTTTAACACAATATTCTGTCATATTCAATATAATATTCTGTTAGTCTAATAGAGTCTTTATGTTGAATTAACAGAATATGTGTGTTACACTTAACAGAACAATCTGTTACAACTGTAGAATACATTCTGGCATCACTCAGACAACAGACTTTTTGTTAAATTTAACACAGGATGTAATAACATACATTGTTTACAATGGGTGCTTGTCCAGACTGCCAGTCGAATAGTTTTTTTTTTGGTGTAGCCAGTTGTGTCGTTCGGAGCCGAATATACTCGTGAAAAATTATATCCATTGCCAAAGGCAACCTTCATCCATAGAAGCGATGGTCGTCATGTATATAAAACATTCCAGACTATGAGGTATAACAAAAACACTAAAATATATTTACCTAGGCTCACAGAGTTTTTTCCCTAGAATTTGTTTAAGTGCGTGCTGATAAGCAAGGACTGCTAATGACTTGTCCATTAACGTGTGAGGCCTTTGTCCTATGTTACAGTCAGTGCAATAACTAACTGCAAAGGTAGAATCGCACGTGAAATAATGTGAACAAAGGGGGGATAACTCTTCCCACTGTGTAGGGACACATTATGATCTGATGAATGTGAGCCTTGAAAAGCTATTTCGCACCCAGCACTCAGATATATATAAAAAAAAGATTCCTTCCCTAAAAGCTGAGAAATTTAGATCCACAAGAAAAAGGATAATATGAAAACAAATTTAAGCTAATTAATTTCGAATGTTGGCATAGGGGAATGGTTGATGATTATCTATCTGACAGTGACTCCGCAAATGTTTTCACCGCATTCTAGCTAAAGTGATGTTTGTTTCACCCATAGGACACAAAAAAATAATGCTCCTATGAAAATTTGTACAAAAATATCGTACGATGATTCGCCTATGCCTGTTTAACTTGGAAAACATGGTAAATATTTTCACTCATGGCTTGAAACCTATAAGATATATCTTATTTCAGGAAATGTTGAACTATTTTATCAATTCAAAAGGTAGTTCTTATTGAATTAGCGTCTAAAGATTGTGTGCACGAGCTACTGACAACAAACACTGCTCTCTTTCCTTCAATGTTAAATATCTTCTTACCTCAAACACGTCACCCAAACATGCTTTATATCTGGACGGAAATGAACGTGAAAAGAACGAATGAGCTTACACAGATGGTCTACGCACTCAACAGCAAATTTGTGTGATTTCCATAAGCAATTTATATAACGTACGTATAACGTATAAATGAAAGAATCTGAAGTTTTATCATGTCCGTTTTCACCGTCCAATATGCCATTAGTTAATATCCCAGCCTACTGTGAGTTCGACCAGCTTATGCTGGCTTCCTCTCCGGCCGTATGTGGGAAGGTCTATCAGCAACCTGCGGATGGCCGTGGGTTTCCCCCGGGCTCTGCCCGGTTTCCACCACCATAATGCTGGCCGCCGTCGCATAAATGAAATATTCTTGAGTACGGCGTAAAACAACAATCAAAAAAATAAAATATCCCAGCCTAGACAGTACGAGCAAATATCTGTTTGGGCATATCTGTTGTCGTATGTCTACCATTAAAATAAAGATGGTCTCTTCACGGAATAATGGCCATCTGTTTCTTAAAGGCGATTTTGAGCACTTTCAGTTATTTTTCTTACCTCTGCTCTCAAACGCTTTTCTACATAAGTAAATGAAATCATATCGTATTGATGTATTTTATCTCTTCGAATGGATTCGTCCTAAATTATCTCTTTCTACATTCTAAATTCTGTGGTGGTTTCCATGGAACATTGCTTTGGAAAATGATAATGAGACTATTGACTTGGAACATGCATTATGGCTGCTACACAAATGTGTATATCGAATCCTAGAATCATTTAGTCCGTTGAAGATGGGTAAATATATGACAGTATAGGCAACCGTACAACTTTGATTTTTGTGGTTGGAGGAGTTGGTTTTGTCCACAGTTAAACAGACATGAACGCTGTGAAGAGCAGTGTTGTAGGTATCTCGTGATTATCAAAGCTATCATAAAGAATATATGCAGTCCGATATTCACGTTTAACCATTTTATATCCTTATAGGCCAAAGCATGACAGGTGGGACAAACAGTAATCGGATTAACAAACTTTAAAGGAGAAGAAAACCTAAAAACATGACACTATGGGCTGAAAAGAGCCAATTGTTTTCTATCTGGTGGTGCCCGCTGTATAATTTTGCCATTTTCCTCGCCATACACGTAAAGCCTGAAAACGGCATAGCTGGCATAAATCGCCGAGTCCATCGCGTCCTCCACCTTTAACACGTTGTAATTTATGTTGGGGGTGTGTAGCCTCTCAGCCAGTGAGAGTCTTGGAAGAAGAGTTCTGCCGGAAATGTACGAACTGCACTTCGGCAGTTTCCGGCAGTAATTCTCCTCCTAACATAGTGGACTTCAGGGCTAGTTCTTAGGCAAAATGGAGTCGCCAACAGCGGATTTTGGCGCTGACTTTATTTATAATTTGTCAACTTGAGGAACGATTAGAATTTTGTATGGAATGCACCCGCGAGGAAAAGCATACTCAGTGTAATAACAGAATGGTATCTTCTCAGTGGTATTTGATTGATATTTAAATTTTCTTTCCTTTAATTAGAACAGATTGCGACATATCCGAGGCGAAATTTTCGGATGCCCGTAAATTGTCCAGCCCTAGTCGTTAAGGGGGAACAAGGGGGACATTGTCTGCAGTTTACGTCCTGCTAGTCATCAAGATAGCCATTGGCCGCATGTACGGAAGGTGAAAAGCAGCTAATGGTTTTAGTTTTTGGTTGGCGGTTTAGTTAGCCTTTCACAGATCATGCAAGGATTAGGGGTTTGGTGAAGTCTGGTTTAGCTACATGTTAAACACGCAAGAGGCAACGCGACGGCAAAGACAAGTAGCCCTATCCGCCTTCCGTAGAAATTGCACGACAGACTTTGTCTGACATAAAAGTGTTAGTAAGTGAGGTGCTTTGACCCGAACATAACCAACCAAAGGTAACGTTGCACGTGGACAATTCTGTGTCCACGTCCAATTACTCAAGGCGACGTCTCGTCAGGTTTGCTCGTGTAGAGGAATCGGGGGCTATTACGCTTGTCTAATGATGTTAAATATAACAAACTACGAGTAACCCGCGATCTGTCCAGCTGGTCATAACGAGGACCGATCAATACTGACTCGACCGCAGCTCGGCTCATCGAGAGCATCAGGGAAGAGATGGTGAAGACAGTTTGCAAGGAACTTGATGTCTTTCATCTCGCCAACAGGTGTGACCACGGACAGCCCAGTCCACGATTACAAGCCGTTTGGTTCTACTGCTGTATCATGACTTCCAGTTTTATTACCGCTGTTTGATCGCTAAACGACCTATGTCCACGTCCAACATGTGTTGTCCCCGCTCCTCGGTGCATTGGGTACTCAATATATTTTGACAAGCTGTGTATGCCGAATACCAAAGGCAATCGTAACAGTAGGGTGCCAGGTTTCGAGGTATTTCATGGAGCCTTTAACCTGACAAGAGTCCTATTCGATAACAGCGCCCTGATACACCTTGTACAAACTCGGTCAAGTATAGTCTATTCTGAGGATGCGCATGAACCAGTAAACACAGAATTCAAGAATTCTAAATGTCATGTAGCACTGGTTCGTAACTCAACGCAATGTCCACATCAGCTTTGGGTTTTCAAATCAGAAACAACCCTTCTTTTGGTTGTGTCCTTTTCGCATGCACTAATCGTTATAACCAGAATCCTCATTCTTCAACTTAGTTAATAAATCCTTGTCGCATTGCTCTAAATCTTCCTCTAATTATGCTTACGAACGTGTAGCCAAGTAATAGTTGGCAACTTTCGGTGCGCAAACTGTATAAATCCCCTTGAATATGTTTGTGCTCATCAAAGTACGAACTCAAACTTCGCCTCTTGTTATCTTTCATACACTTCGGGAAATTAATTATCTATATATAATGAAATGTGACACTCACGGTTACATGCCGATATATAATTGGATTACATATAGGTGTACAACATTCCAATCAAAGATCAAATTAACATCTACATAAGCTCCTGTAGAGGTTACGTAATAAGCCTTCCTGATTTTTTGTTCAAGTCCTGGTGGTATGTTTACATTTAAAGGCAGATTTGGTGCAAGCGTATACATGACTTGGGTTTAGGGTATAGCCTGTCACTGATTGTTAAAGCTCGTCTATCTAACAGCATGCGTGTTTTGGCTCTAATGGGCTTTGGCATCATTTGCGGACCATCCAGCAATTATGGCGTTGTCTACGAAATTGGGCTAATTTGGCCAGACATAGTCGAGTTTCTGAACGACCCGAACTTTTATTCGTGATCTATCTTATTTTGTGTACAACATCAACAGTCTCGCACGCGACTCCCGGAAGAGAGGTGCCCTTTATCCTTGACTGTGATCCGATTGTTTTGTTTGCAAAAGGAAAGACGATGATAACTTTGGACCGGACGGGTTTGGGAGTAAATTAAATTGTGATAGACATGAAGCCGAAGAAACACAATTGGAAAGTATTCATGCCAAGCCTTGTGATATAATTCCTGCGGTGTAGGGTACTGAGTAAAGGCGCGCCCTCCCTCGCCCTCCAGAGCCATCCCCTCCCCCATGCAAATGAGCACAAAAGTCCACTGGCAGCCACAAAGTGCTTTCCTAAATCCATCTTTTATGGCAAAATGGCGTCTAATTTTGACCAGAGACTGTTATAGGAGCAGGAAAAAATCTTAATACAAAATATTAAGAGAGAGGAAAGGAGAAGAATGCAGATTAGCAAACAATAATGAAAACAAAGTGTAACTTTACAGCATTTTACCACAATCTGAAGATAATTTTGACAGTTAGTCATCAAAATACAAACGAGACGATAGGAATTTCCACTACGAAATGCCGCAGGACATACCGTCAAAGTTAGTCAGACTTACTAATTACCTTGATACTTTGGCTTCCTCTCCAAATCCGTAATTATAAATATCAAATATTTCCTGGAGTCTAAATAGATCACATACAATTTTAATAAAAAAAATATAAAACAAACTCGTCTATCGCTATGCCCGTAAATTCCCATGCCAAATGACTAGTGTGTTGCTGTTCGAAACAAGAAGTTCAGATTTAATCCTGTTCACGCATACCCTGTCACGCAATGGAGCGAGTTAGACGGACATTTAATTAAGTTTTAAAACAAAATCTAAGTTTCCAGTTTTCACTTGGGGTTATATTGTGATCGTTTGGTCTCCATGTTTATCATCGTTCACGAAAACAGCTCATATATCGTGGGTGTTTGTTACTCTCAAGGAAAAAAAATGTGTTAAATTTAACAGAAAGTCTGCTGTCTGAGTGACGCTAGGATGTATTCTATTGTTGCTGCATGCTTTTTCTGTCCCTGTAGTGCACATATCTTTTTTATCCAACAACAAACACCGTATACTGGACCAGCAGGATATTGTGTTGACTATCGCACAGTATTATTTATAGGGGATATAACAGAATACTTTCTACTATCTCTCTTACAACAGACCTTTTAAATTTAACAAATCATTTTTTGAAATGTAGGTACAACATCTATTTAGTCTGGTAATTAAAGCATATAGCGCCATGGGGATAGTGAAGAGACAAATACAGCCTCTCAGGCCCTTGGTCATTGAGGTCGCGAGTTCGAATCAACTCTTTGCAGTTTTTGCTGAGGATTTGCCAGATGCCTGGCAAAAGTCTGAGTTTTATTTCGTAAACTCTGGTTTCCTTCACCCACAAACCTGATATTCTGGAGTTTGGCATTCAGTACCAATTGTATCGACGCCTCTGTCACTATTTATAGCACGGTTAATAGTTTTCCCAAAAGATGCCTTCATATGTGATAATAATATTCAACGGAAACTCTGTGTGTATGTACATGTCTGTTATTCGACAAACTCAAAAATCGCTCCTGCAATTGGTGTCTCACATTTCGGATGAACTGTTGTGCTGTATGCGAACAGTAGCATATTGCGTACGTAAACCAGACACTTTTGACGCCACGAGTCCTTCCCTTGTAGAGGTATATTTTTCTTTGCTGTGGAATGAGTGCTGCACCAATTAATGTACACCTTATAATGAAATATGAAATAAAACTGTCCCAATTTTACCTTATGTATACCAGCTGCAAAAGCGCCCACTTAAAAGTATCAACTAAAATGTTAATTTGCACCTTGTTTCATGTGTTTGTTTTCATAAAACCTCACCGGCCACAAATTTATCTTATTTATATCTCTCAATGCACATTTCCTTCCAAATCACAGAAGGCAGCTTTCTTCGGGGTGTGAACATTCCCCACCCACAACATCCGTGCCACGATTACAGCGCAATCTGTTGTCTGTTGGTGAACACAGGTGGAATTAATGTTAACAAGCATAGCGTGAGAGAAACAAGGAAGGTAACGGAATGCAGACGTGGGTACAAATGGAGAAACTAATTAAAAAGAAATAGCGACCTAGTTTGGCCATCTGGCGTGCGTATGTGCCAGTGGTGGGGCAAGCTAATAAAACGCGAGGTGATTTGCCAATCATAATCGACCGTACCTTCTGTACCATGAACGTTGAGAGCAAATCGATACAAAAGCTGAATAGACTATACAGAATTCCGTGTTTAAATCGTTCTAATTTTTATTCCAGATTTGTTGTGTCGTTTTTGAATGAAATTCGTAATGAGTGAGAGAGTGCTTGGGGCCTAACATTGTACTTAACACCTTTTCAGTTATATGAAACGAAGAAATACGTGATGGAAGGATGGCTAGACGTGCTTCCAGTGACAATACAAAGAATTTTGGTACGATGCCAGTGGGCAGGCCAAGTATAGTTTTTCAAACAAAACTGTCAGTTAACTGTCAGTTAGTGAATTAATTATGACAATATGTGACAAAGGGGAAACAACATGTGGCCCAGAGACATGTGGTATAGGCCCAGAGACATGTGGTATAAGCCCGGAGACACGTGGTATAGGCCCAGAGGCATGTGGTATAGGCCCAGAAACCTTGAGACAAACAGTTCTAACTCGACCCTCTTTCACACTTAGCCTTCGACGCAAAATGCATTGTAAACTTAGAATAATAAAAGACCCCCCATCCCCCACAGCTTCGCATTTTCACTTGTTCATTATACATAGTAATCAGTAATACATCGACCTTGAATGGTTTACAATCGAGAACGAAACAAGGTTTGTTGATGGGAAAGTAATTGGATCAATCTTCGGTCAGTAAAACGCCTTTTGCATAAAGCAAGGATCGAATTCACAATATTCTTTACAAAATTACAGGGCTGATCTCTCGAAATGTGTATCAGAGGATGATTTTAACTGATAACGCTGTGTCTCGTTAACTGGGTTAGGTTAACTTCATGCAGAAGTCATTGATTGCGGTCAGTAGCGCTGGTGTGGTCAAATCAAGGTAGTACACACATCAATGAACACCTTGCACTGTCTATAGAGATTACTGTATACTCAATGGTTTTAATGGCAGATTAACACCATTCAGTTTGGTCTTACAATATCACGCCTTTGCCAAATCCCTAGGCCATTTCGATAGGCGGTATTGTATGTACAGGACTATTGGCACAGCCGGCTGGAGAACCGTTAGCCTGGATATGATCCGGAATGCCCAGCTTCTATTGATGGCAATTAAAAATGGCCACTAAAGTGTAGGATCCATAACAATGAGCTTGTTCCAAACGCTCACCCCATAACGGATTCAAACCTTCAACAAACTTTATCTGTACGACCGATCTGATAAACAGTAAACTGTTCATGGATAGCACAACATATGTATGACTGGAATAAACACCATATAACCCGAACAACTGAAACACTTGACGTACCGCTGAATACCATGCATTATTTTAAAGTGTAAAATCCCTCTGTTATAGCAAGAATTGCACACTGTTCTATAAAATAATATTTAACAGGTCTGAAAACTCATTTACTACTTAAGGCATTGTATGCAATATAGAATCTTTAATCGATATGGTCGAGGGTTTCCTCCGGGCTCCGCCCGGCTTCCTCCCCTATAAGTGAAATAGTCTTGAGTACGGCGTAAATCACCAATCAAATAAATAAATAAATAATCGATAATTTTTGACCATACGGATGCCTAACATACTTTGGAATATGAAAACAATATGAGAACTCTGGCATTTGTCTGCCGGTTTCCTCCCACCATGATGCTGGTTGCCGTCTTACAAATGAAACATTCTTGACTACAGCGTAAATTTAAAATAAAATAAAATAAATGAATTTAATTTGTCTGTTTCCAACGATTTTTACAATATCTGTGCATCGCCCTTTTCAACCTGCAAGTTTGGATATTAGTTGGCACTTCATCTTTGTGAGTCTACCAATACGTTTCAGACATTAATGAACCTTTGTCTTGTTTTGATTTTCATATTTTGTTGTATTTTTCTTCATCTGTAAAGAATCCTGTTTTTTCTTCCTTTCTCAAGGATATGTGAAAAAGGATAACAAAGCACATGGGATTTGCGACACTGGTTGACTTGAGGGACCTTCACAGATTTTCCATGTTTTATATCTATATGTTTTGGATCACGTTGACTAAAGTTATAAAGCCCAGAAGGTACAATATGGCAAGCCATTCTCACGCACCCACGCTTCCACCACCCCAACCCTGTTCGACGAGTACATGTATATGAATTCACGTTGGAAAAATATCGTTTCTGATCGAAACAGCTACGATGAAAAGCATCTCAGGCATTCTCTGAATACGAAATCCAACAAAACTTCATGTTTTTGGGGTCGTTAAATCTAATGGACACAAAGAATAAACCGCAAATGGGTAGTTTTTCCCAGAGATTCGATGATGAATTGTACATTTTTTCACTTTGAACCTTTTAATACACTCTAGCATAGTACAGCACGTGGCAATATATTTAATGGTGTTGAGATGGGATGTTAGCACCGGTTACGAGGCCGTGTGTGCCATGAGCTGAGTCTAATAAATATCTCAAAGCGGCATAATTCTCCTTTTTTCTCAGGTTAAATTGCTAGCGGGAATAATTTATGCCCTCAATAAATATATTGCATGCAAAACAGCGAGACCAAGGGTACAATGCAAGGCTAGCAAGAGCGTAATATTGCATGCCAAACCCTTTTTCAAACTGCCTATAAAATACGGAGTACTGAAAGGTGGGGGACATATAGGCTATTGCATGTGAATACAAGAAAAAGGAATGTGACAGAGAGAAGGTGTAATATTGTTTCAATAATTCAGCCAATTAAACATCAATTCAGTAGTTTAAATTCTTTACTTTATTAGTAGCAACAAAAATCGCTTTCAAGTCATAGTTGATAGTTAGATGTTGTTTCAGCCATAGATATCGTTCACGTCCATGAAAATATCTAGCTGTATGCGTATTTACCTACCTGTATGTGTAATTACATCTGCATTACGTAAGTTAACAAATACCACTGGAACAACATTTTAACCGGCTGTTTGAATGTACACACGCTATTTTGCATACGATCTTAAAGTGAACAGCGGTCGAGTATATGACATGTCTTCAAATAACACTATATTCTACCTTACATATTACCTCATCTGGTATAAGAATTATTCAACCAAATAAATGATTGACTTATTGACTGATCCACCAATTTAAGTAGTCATTTGATCCTTCAATCGCTTGATCAATAACTCAATCTATCCGTGAAGGAGGCTACTCTCGATCAAATCCGAAACCTCCACTAATTCTCGGTGTAGACTTCATCCTGGTCTCCATTTTCGATTTAGCCCAGGCTCTGATGAATACTAGTGTTGATGGACATGTCAGGCTAAAGTATCGGCTAACAAACAAAAACTCATTCGGCGGGAAAATGTCCCGGTCTAAAAGAAAAAAAGCAGTAGAATTTCGTTATTTAAGTAGACGCTTTGGAGGAATCAATTGAATCCAGGCTCTTAAGGAAACGGACAAGACCTTTAAACAGGCCTGACACATTCCGCATTTATTGAATGCTTACTTTTCAATTCCCTCCCCAAGAGCATTTGACTGACGCAGTATCTGATTGATGGTTGTACATGAGGTAGGCCATTATTGTCCATTTTGTTCAAAATCATGGAGTAATTCATTGCACCATGATTCAAACAACTCTCGTAGAAATGAACCAGTTGCAAATCAGGTAATAAGTCTAATTTACGAATTAGAAACTGTTGGTGTTCGGGATGCAAGAATAAATCTCGGAAATTGGAAATGAAGCGTACTTAAAAATTATTATTGCTCAATTAGTCAGCTGTAAGTCAGTTTTAACAAGCAGTCTAAAATTCAAAACCATAATGCAAGGTCTTTAGTGTAACGGAAAGACAAATCAATGAATCTGCTAGACGATCTTATAGCCAACCATGTAGCCCTGTACCAGTACGTTAATGAGTCAGTCAGACAGTCAGTCAGTCAATCGGTCAATGAATGTGTCAAACAGATCTGCAGGGAGTCTTTAGTTTGTTACATGGCTAGTCATTCAGCCGCTTCTGTACACAGTCAGCCATCCATTTCCGTAAACACTGAGACAGTTAGCTAATTCGCAAAACAGTCAATCCAGTGACCAGTAACAGTAGCCAGTCAGAAAGTTCTTCAAACAGTGAACCCGACTGTCTCGTGAATGAACGTTCTGGTAATCTGGTAAAGAGAAAGTCAGTCAGTCCTAGAAACATTCAGACAACCAGTCGTGTCTACAGTCACTCAGCCAGTCCTTGGAAGTCAGTCAGTCCTAGAAACATTCAGACAACCAGTCGTGTCTACAGTCACTCAGCCAGTCCTTGAAAGTCAGTCAGTCCGAGAAACATTCAGACAACCAGTCGTGTCTACAGTCACTCAGCCAGTTTTTGAAAGTCAGCCAGTGCACTAAACATTTACTTTGCCAATCCAGAAGACAGTCAGCCAACTGAAACCAATCAGTGAGTCGGCCACGTAAACAATAAACCAATGCTCTAAACAGCCTATCAATCCTGTAATCAGTCAGTGAACCAGTGGGGTAAACACTCATTAAACCAGCCAATTTATCTCATATAGGTAGTCGGCCATGGTTGAAAACTGTCAGAGAGCAAATTATGTAAATACTGAACCAGTCAGTCATGTAAACAGTCATGTACATAGTCATGCCTTCAGTCGTGTAACTTACAGTCAGTCAACCAGTGTTGTAAACAGCCAGCGAGCTTGTGCCCTGAACAGTCAATCAACAAATGCCATTATCTGTCAGTTAGACATTCCAGAAAAGAGTCCGCCAATCAGCTATGTTAACTATCAGTCAACCAGATCTGTTAACAATCAACCAGCGCTCTAAACAAAACAGTCGAGTAAAAAGAAAACCATTGGGCATTTCGTTAGCAAAAATTGGAAAATCTGTACTGTCATGAATATACATTTTTACAGAGAAGTGTGTTTATTTCACACAAAATCGCACAAGCTGTGTTGCTGTTGGACGTATTCAGTGTCACAGTTTAAACGGAAACAGAAGTACGTTTTCATGCTAATGCCAGCAATACTCTCAAGACATTTGCATAGTCCACAACTAGTTACAGACATCAATGGAAAGTCGTTATCGAAGTTTCCTGATCTCGATTTGTTTATCGCCATAATTATTATTTTTATACAATCAAATATCGATACCTCATGTTCATTTGTCGGCTTGATAAATGGATCACTCCTATCAGTGTATGTGTAATTTTGCATAGATACATAATTTTCCGGAAACCCGTCAATGCTAGTGATTTATGGATACAACAATTCATGTATAGGCATTGCAGGATTCCTCCGTTTCATATGGAAAATAGGCTGTCGCTTGTACCTAGTTTTATTTACAATTGGAAGAGATTTTACACATCTTTATTGGCGGTTTCGTCCAAGGATCGTAAAAGAGCCAATCTTACTGTCACAACTTTTTACAAGTATGAGAAATTGCTGAAACTGTTTACTGTACCTGGTAACATAGATTTGATAAACTGTGCGCAATCAAAGTAAAACACAAGATGCTAAATCGTCGACGTTTTACTTCGTTGGTAGGTTGGTTAATTGGTTGATTGCTTCGTTGGTATGCAACCTTCTTGTGGCAGGGCGAATCCATTACACCAAAATACTGCCGCTACTGAGATATTATGCCGAAGACACCAGACATGATACCCCACCCAGTTACATTATACTTCCAACCAGTCCTGTTTCCTTGCTCTAATCTCTCAGTACTGAGCGCCAATTTATAAAGTTTTTGATGTGACCGGACCCGTTCAACACTAAGGCAGTCCTGCCGAACTGATTCCTGTCCTTTTGGTCTACGCTGTCTTGTATCAGTACTAATACTATAACATAGGCATTACTACCTGAGAGAACAGTTGTATTAACAAATGAATGGTATTGATCGATCAGTAATTCGGTTGATAAATCAACAGACAGATCAATTGGTGATTGAGGCTATCAATCATTGGATCAACTCCCAATACTTCCACGCCAATCGCCATTTGTGCCCACCTCAAGCCCATTAGTCTGGTACAGAAAAGAGAGTATCTGGCTCCATAGCCATCATCTACGAGAATCGCCTACTATGAGATGAGATTGTGATGCAAATAGTGGCCATTCACATCCACTGCTCACGTCTTCATCTCTTCGCTCCCACTCCCTCATCCACCTTTAATTTCCCATACAGAATAGTTAACACAATAGTTACCAGTCATCGAACTTTTGCCCTACCCGCTTCTAATAGACGCCCAAAAAGAACGTTCGGGCCGAACCGTATAACAGGCAGCGCATCCTTTGATTCAAGATGGCCGCTATTCTAATCAGAGGCGATAAGAAAAGCTCACCCAAGACGCCGAGCCGGTAATTGAGTGTGATGACAATCACCCTGCCGTAACTGGCCAGGACACTGCCGTCGTAAGCGTTGCCGGTGCCGCTATCGTAGGACTCTCCATGGATGAATACCATCACGGGAAACTGTGTAGTGTCATTATCATCTGAAAGACAGGAAAAATTATCAAAGGTTAAGTATCAGATAAAAACCAAGAGACGCCATCAAAGTCGAAACGGCGTTTGATCACTAGCGAGCCACTCGCTTTGTCACCAAAATATACTCAACCATGAATGTAATGAGCAGTAATAAAATCAGTGTAACATTTGGATGTTATCTCTGCGAACTTAAGAAAGGGACGGTATATCAACTCACATTGGGACATGGGACCTAGTACAAATCGTTTTATGTACCAAGGTGAACCAGTCCCAGACGGTATAACGGTGCGAACAAATTAGACGAATAATGTTACTCTAGTCTTCAGATTTCATGCCTGAAGCGTCAGGTACACATTACTAGATTTTAATAAGAATGAGAATCGCTTGATATATTTCTTTTCTTTGAACCATATTACAACTTACAATATAACATTCTTCCGAACTCGTCCGGGAATATTGGTGAAAATAAAAAATGATATATTTTTTTATTTCTTAATCCATCAATAAATGAAATAATGTAGAATACGTTCGTAAACCCATATTCGACATATACAAAAGCATTACTAACTTAGGGGGATTACACCGTGAGTTACGTCTTCTAAATATATGAAATATATATATAACCGGCTCTCCAGATTTGAACAGAAAAGCTTTTCATATCCAAGGCATGTACTTATTTACATATTTAATGTCGCTATTTTGGCATCGAAAAGAAAAACGAAATATGTGTAGTCACAATGGGAGAATGAGTATTTTTACTTTCTTTGTGCTGCAACAGAAGGAGTTATTCGCATGTGGGTATGTTTGTGTGGAGAACAAAGCGAATTGCATATGTATACAGTAACACTGCATGAATTAAAATTATGACCTTCTTTGAATGAGAAAGGTTCTTTTTAACCACTTGATGACCACAGTTCTCAGAGCATCGTTATCTGTAGCACACCCCCAAGATTGTAATCATTCACCAGAGTCCATGCCCAGCCAAACCTGGCTCACAAATCTTACCCCGACGTCCGATTCCTCTAACCTACACGGTATCTTTGAAATCGTCTTTGCGAATCCAATAACCAGACAGAGTGCGGAGTCGGCAGCAGTCTATTTCCTTTAGGCCTACAGTCCTCTCTTTAGAGACCACAGCCCATTGAGCGTATGTCTGCTAAGGTGGGTCATCCATCAACATAACCATGGGGACCCATGCAGTTTTTGGGGATACCTACTCCAGACTTACCCTACCCAATTGCTGAAGAAGGCCTGAGAGTACAAGGCGTCTGCCAAGCTAGTTTTGACAACCACTAGCATTTAGAAAATCCCTAAAAACCATTTATCAAGATACTATTGCAGACCGTAAAATCCTGCCTATAGCGGAAGATAGGTTGCCTCCGGGCTTTCGTCCCTTGGGTTTTTGGCACGGTGCCAAATATCTTTTGTTAAGTTGGTAAGAGGAAATTTCTAACGGAGGGTTATAAGGCATGTCGGCTGTGTCAAGACGGCTTGCTTCGTGAATGGTAGTACACTCAGCACTAGATAATAACATCCGAGTGAACCCAGGCCGAAGAACCGGAGTTATCTGCCTTGATAGGTATCTTCTGAGTCGGAGGTAAAATACATCATACTCGGAGCAATAGCAAAGGTGAGGAGGTCGCGAGATTACGTGAACTTTAATGTCGTGGTGAATTTATCTCGATGTGATTAACAGCGGCGCGCTGGGATACAACTTTGTTCGCTCAACCAATTTGCTGTTTAAAATTGTGCAGCGGGCCATTGCTGATAAGGCTCAACCTCAGTCTATCTTTCTTTCCAAAAGAAAGCCATTTACAAAAACTTTTCTTCGGAGATACATAGTTGCTGTCTTCAAAGCTTGCAGAGTGGAGGCGGCATCCGAGTACGTATGACTTTGAAAGCGAGTTATGATGTTGAAAGCGATATCTTCAGAGGCAGTGAAAAACTAGTGACGTTTTCATATAGCCAATGTTTAGGTTTAAGTGCTCCGATATTATCTTTGAGTGAGCAGCGGGAGGTTTTATCAGATTACAGGCTTTTCTACATAAGTAAGCCACGAGTCTGCTTTGGTCTTCGCATGGGTGAATGGTAATCAAATGAATTCAGCGGTTATGACTGTAAAATACCGTTTAGAGATTCCCGATGGCGATTCCAGATTGTCTGGAAATTTGATGTCAAAAACATACAAAGAATAAGCTTTCCAGTAGATTTATCGCTCTCTCATCCTTATAGTCTTCGTCTCAGATGCCCAAAGATTTACGTTGTAGATAGCAGTAAACCAACTTTAATAAAGAATTACGGCGGTACTGATGTTGTTCTCAATAAATATAAGACCATGCTATTCGTGTTTCTTCACAATATATTAAACAGAATATGACAAACGGCATATCGAACGCCTATTGTGGTACACTCCCCGTAGTGTCTATACCATAAAAATAGGAGCAGTTTTAAAGGATGTTTAGCACTGCAGTTACTTGCGAACTTATTGTCTTCATTTAGATGATGCATTACAAGCCATTAAAAAAGACTTCGGAAATCCTGCATTTTATTCTAATTTTAGCCTGCTTTTTAATTTTTTATACATTTTGTGGTGCTTTATGTTTTTAATTTATTAGTGAGAGATACAAAAAAGTTGTTGTAAAGGTGGCGTCCGATCATAATCATGTGGCACAAAGGGCGATTTTTGTAACATACATGGATGTTTTCATGTCTATTGTGAGTTTTTATTGGAGCACAGATTGTATGGAGAGAGTAACAATGTTATACATTTAGCGGTAACTTTTTAAAGGAAAAACCTACACATGCGTTCTAAAACAGGGCTATTCTAACTGCAGCATAGCATAGTACGTGTAGTTCTATACATAAACGGCACTTAGGCTGCTGCGTCCACATTTCAAACGTCTTCATTAACAAGACAAGGGCTGACAGAATAATATAACCGCATACGGATAGAGCTTATTAACTCGGGCTAATTCAATCTCAAACGAGAGTACAAGGTGACGTCATTTCCGCCCTGCGCTGCTTCAGAGCCTATCATTTTGGACTAGCATGTTGTGAATTGTTAACAGCCAATCATTTCACTCCTGTCAGAAAAGACATGTGTATCTACAAAAAGTAACTTGTGTCAAGTCGCACCACCCACTCTTACACTTTATGTTCCATGTTAGTTCGAATATCCAGACTGGTACCCGTTCATTTTTCAGTTTTAAATAAATATAATTCAAAATGTGACGTATGACTAGTTGGGATATAAGATGACTATATTCTGCACTGATATTCCCATATGATCATGCCAGTTATAAAAAGCCCGTTCAAATAGAACTGGTCCCAGAGTTTAAATACTGTCGATGAGGCACGGCATGACATGAATTAAGACAAACAATTCTGATGGGGAAAGACTATACTCAAAAATAAGAAGCTTTTTTCTAGCCTTTGTGAGAAAGGTATTTTTTACAGGCTAATGCAGACCTATGTCCCACTGGAGTTCAAGATAAGCCCAATTCACACAGTGTCTTCAAAAAATCATCGCTCATCTTTTTCTTTTCGTCTGAAAATGTAGTCAGCTTTCGTTAGAGAATGTGTCTTGTCTGTTGGCTTATACCCTTTTTTCTTAATGGACCGTACAGAGTTTTCGAGAGTAACCCGGAATTTAATGACGGGATTTTTGAAGGCACATCTCAATTGCATTTTCTTTGAAGAAGCATATCGAGAGTCTTGAAAATTCTTTTCCAACATGGGTCGACGCAATTTTGTAATTTGCGTTATCGGCTGTGGATTTAGAAGAGTGCCATCGGTGAAGCCGGGGACGCGGCCTTATCGGTCATCTCAGGCTAAAGAGGAGGGGAATTCTGGTTTGCGGGTAATTAGAACGCTGTTCTCGGGGAGTCAGCAGTCTGTTTGCTATCTCTGGCAAATTCGCGCAAGATCAGCATCCGAAATTACTCCGTGTCAGGATCATGTTAATATGACAGTTGCCATCTCGCCTTGAGCTCGGATTGCCTAGGATTTCCACTGCGTCACTGTATATGATATGGCCTATAAGCGAAAAGGTCAACATCTTTGCCATATATTGCTGTCATCTTGGTTCAAACGGGTATTTTAGAATTTGAGATATTTATGGTGTTAAGCAAACACAAAGCTGTTGCTGGATGCATCGGGAAGACGTTACATAATAATCGATCTTAATTCAAGCACTTATAGTGAAAGGTCTTCCTTTACTCGAACTCGATGGATCATGATGTTTGTAAATACATCGTCTTTTACATATGCATATACAATAGCTTGATATCAGAAAGGACGTTCCTGGGCTAATTCTGACCGTTTTGGCTATATTAAGAGTGAAAGATATTTTAACTACTTTGACGCCATGTTACACCATGAAGAGAATCCCGTCATCGTACTGCTGTTACCGAATAAACTTCCGCTTCGGGAGCTTTATACCCAGGGTCAACCCGAGTCTACCTTAAGACTTAAAAAGAGGAAACTTCCTCGCTTGGCGTTCAGCATGAACGGGATAGTGCAACATCTGGTTGACCGTATCAGTATAAATGGCTCGGGCGAAGCGGCTTACTTGCCTTCGGTAAGTCGTCTCAGTGAAGCAACACTAGATAAAAGAGCGGTGGAAATCCGTCCGGCAACAAGGACGCACATTACAGGCACTCTTAGGATTCCTTCGTCGTCATATGACTAAAAAATTGTTAAATACGACGTTAAACCCCAAGCACTCACTCACTCACTGAATAAACTTGGCTCTGTGTAATACGATGAGAACTGAAATGTGATTGTATATTCATTAATGTAAACGAATAAAAAAATCAGAACAAATCCAAAATCATAAATTCAACTAGGCGTCAGGTGTGACCAAATAAGACATGCGACGATATTGTCGCTGTATTATTGTTTTACACAATATTTATTACTTTGTTATTCATTTGATTGACGCAGAACACAGTGCACTTTAATTACGTACTAATATTAAACAAATTTATAGCCATAAATGTAAACGAACAAACATCAGAATCCTAAATTCAACTAGGCGTCAGGTGTGATCAACTAAGGCACGTGACAATATTGTCGTTTGTTATTGTTCACACATTATTTATTATTTCGTTATTTACTTGATTAATGCTGAACACAGGGTAATTTAATTCATTTGACAACTGCAGAGAGAAGCAAAGTCGCCGCACTTATATGTATATCGGAAATCCTCTCAGACATCAGCAGCTGAATTTGATCCTGCGACCTCATTGCTCAAAGGCTGGTGGATTTCCGTGGAAAGTCGTTATTTGGCCACCATCTTTGCGGCAAACACGGTAAAGCCAAATGTCACCATCATAAACAAAATGGCATGGTCTGGATTTGATCTCCAGTCAAATACACTCCAAACGAATAAGCACAGAACACGATCTGATGATCACTGTATGTACACCAGGAAAAATCCAAATGATACAAGAGAAGCATGATGACATGAACGGGTTTCGAACTCATAACATAAATATACAGTATGGCTGCCCACGGCTGGACGTTGTTGTTTTTTTGTGATTAATATTAGTGTACAAGTGGCATTTTGTGATATCCCTTTTCTAGTAATTATCGAGTTTTTAGGTTTGTCATAATTATAACACACAGTCTGCCTTCAAACAGACCGCGGCCTTGTGAACAGTTCTGTGATGCGTATAGGCGTCAAGATATCCCCAGAAATAGCTTTCATCCTACACAGGGAACGATAATACAGAATAATTTATAACATTACGTAAGATCTGAAAGTACTGTACTTTAGTCAGGTGGATGTTGTACCCGTCATTGTCAAGATGTACATGATTTCTTGATTTCATTTGTCTTCTTGCTTAGGGTTTATCAACACTCTAAGAGTTGACAGTAACTGATGTCCTTTCTTAGTGTGCATAAATTCGGCCACTAGATATACATAGAGAAAAAGGATATAAGACATAGTTATAACAGAAAAATATGTAAAAAAAAATTTTCAAAGTTTTGAAAGCCGAGAAGATTTTCCAGTATTGTGGATATGGTACTGACGAACAATTTACTCCGAATAGCTATGTTGTAGACACCCTTTTGAACTTGGCCAATCACTAGCGCTGAAAACGTCCAGTGATAATTGACTGTCACATCAAAAAACCTATTAGGAAGATATCGATGCAATAAATCGGATTTTGCGGTTAGCTTAAATTTTAAACTGATGCATTTTGGAGCACACATTTATGACCAGGGAAGTGAGAATGGCTGCCTGTGTCACAATGCATCTTGGTGGGCAGGAGACTAGGGTAACTTGTCAGGGTGAGCTAGCAAAAAACCTCCTTGGAAGAGTCATTGCTTGAAGATTGTTTATTATTGCGACGTTGCATTACTTTTCCTAAGCAAATTCAGATTTATTACGAAAATATCTACCCCTAAATCTACTTGAAAGAGCAAATCAGAGGCTTCTGCTATGTTCGGTAAATCCCCTGATGTCTTAACCGCCATCTAAGGCGAAATGTTTACACCCATGCAGATCAAAGACGAGGATGAGTAGGACCGCTAAAACACAGAGGTTTTATCAACGAAGACTATCCTGACCGAGCGCCAAGCTAAAAGAAACATCGGCCCTTTAAAAAGGGAACAGAACTGAAACTCTTTAGTTGCTTATCAGGCGTTTTTGTCTGTATTTTCTCATTGTCGCGTTGTTTAATAACGATGGTACGGGAGATCTCCTAGGTTTTGCGACGTCACTCTAGTTAGCTATAACATGGCAAAATGGCGTTACCGAAAAAGTGGCTAGGTAATGACGATCATTTCTAATTTATTTTGTTGATAAGCGGTGTAGAATTTTTTTTCAATGTTTTTAGAACATTTCTGGAGAACTGCTTAATTAATTGATTGAGGTTTAGTGGCTGACTCCATGTTCACTTTAAGTATTAAACAGACAGATTGATACTTTGTACTGGTGTAAGCAGATTTCACAACCTCAATACAGCACAATAGTGGATAACGTAACGGAAAAAGTTATACTACAGTATTCATCCATGAATCTGTTCTGATTAAGCACAGCAGGAGTTAAGCAAAAAACTCCATAATTCCGTACACTTACACAAGGAATTTACTTACTGATAAAAAAATACACGATATGACCTCATTCTGAAAGAGTGATGTAAGTGGATGATTGCACGTATTCTTAAGCTGATTTTCAAATCTGCATTTTACATGGAGCGGTACTCCAAAATCTCATCTCTAAGGAACCTAAGGCGTACATTTAGAACATCCCATTAGACGAGGAATACGCCTCTACGGATTTAGGAACAGAAGAAGAAGTGGGGTGTTTTAAAAATGCATTATGCGGATAAACCGGTGTTAAGTTAGTTTGCAAAATGAAGCCGAAAGCATTTTCCTTCCAGGCATTGATATAGGGCAGACGCACGTTCAGCGCTCGGTTGGATGCTGGCTTAGCCCGCTCTGTTAAATGTAATCAATTTGGGCCTAACAGCACTCTACGGGACACTCCATTACCGTGGAGGACTGAAGCGTTTGGCAAGACATGGGATAACAGGGTCGCCTTCACCATATGAGCAAACTATCTCAGCTGGCCACATGGAGGAAGATGCGCGCTCAGGAATCCTTGCCAAAAACTCCGCTCTTTCTCTTCGCCGTCCGCCGAAACATCTGGAGACGAGGCTGAGTTGAGAGACTATGAGGCTTTAAAACCTTCTGCTCACCGGCACGCGAACAACATAGCACGGCACACCGTAGAAAAACTCGCCTTTTGCCCTCGCCTCGACATATTGGTGCAATTAAGATCGCGGCTGATACCGGTGGTGAAGGCTACAGTAGCGTGTAGAGCTATATAGAGGCCCGATAACCATATAGTCTCCTAAGGCAGATCCTGAGAGAGGTGCTCAAGCGTTCTGATGCTAACACAATGCAATTAATTCAAACAAAACCTCGTCGTCTTGACACGCGAGGAGGTTTAAGCGAACAACATAATTTTATGATTTGATACAGGGACGGCGGAGGATGTTGCAAGGTCTCAGGCAAGGTCGACAATTTCATTAATCGAGGATCTCGTAACAAGCCTATTCTACTGCAATGCACGTAGCCCTGGGGATAGGACAGATTCAATATGCTTGGGGACGTAGCTCTATCAAAACCCCACCCCGTTCCCTATACAGGCCCTTGTACAGAATAGCCAAGAGTTCTGGGACTGATCACATTAACTATTCGTATATGGCATTAATTTGGGGACGAATTGACCCTCTACCGAACGCGAATGCGTATATAAAAGGACTGAAGAACAAACAATGGATCCAAGAAACCAGTGCCCCTATTCTCGCGTGTAGGAGGCTAATTCCTTCATACAGATAGTCGACACTTCCCGTTATCTAGCGGTTTTGTTCACAGAACTACAAGACCAACTTAACTCGCGTTTCTTCTCGTATTTTCGCGCTCTTTCACGTTGAGCCATCCAGCGTTTGTAGGCCGTACATTAAAGAACAGGGCATTGCGACTCAGCTTATAACAACTTGAACGGCACGAACGAGAATACATAATATGAACAAATCATGCGGAACCTGCAATAATTCCATGGAGCGGAAAATATGCATATTAATAGGACAGTTATTGCTTTTCTATGAAATCTCAACAACAGCACACAGTATATCATTTATAACATCATTTACCTCACATATCTCTTGACTGCCATAACAATACATACTGCAGACGTGCGGGCATATTCAGGATAACGGATCAGTTTATATTATACGGTAGAATGTGTATGTTCCGACAATTGTAAAAAACAATCGTTAATTAAAGCAAATAATTTGGGCTTAGGAGAATTGGGTCTAAACACGTTAAAAAACGCAATGTAATTAAGTCCAAAAGTTTGTGGATGTTAATCTGAGCAATAAACAAGAAAAAAGACTGTATTAAAAAAAAAACAAATAAGAATGCTTCTGATGAGAACGATTAGCTCTAAAGGTTTTTATTATTTAATTAAATTTGTATTCATTAATCTCAAATTATTCATGGGTAAACATTGCTGTGCGGAGGCCTGTTTCAGTTTTGGAGTAAAGCTTTCACGACTCTGGCAAAACATCTCTTAGACAAATAAAGCCTAGAAACAGAAAAATTCAACATCTTGTAAAGCGCCATATTTAGAAGAAGTGAGACAAACAATAGCAGCACTTATTCATCCCTCGTACATGCATATTTCTCTTGAGAATCCACGTGGCATATGTGTTAGGTGAACGCATTCAGCTACTGGTTAGTGCCTTAATACATGATTAACTAAGATAGAATTTGATTGATTTTATGCGAAATAAAACTGATAAGTTAATGCTTCTTTCAGTCAGATGATCAAGGGAGTTGTATCACAAGTAATATTTGAAACTATATGCACATCTACAGTTTTTTAAATAGTACCCATCAATATCTATACCTTAATCATGAGTATCTAAAGAAAAATCATCACCATTTATATACACGTCATCAGCATCTATACGTTAATCATCGGTACTTATGCGAATATCAGCTGTGTCGATATACACTAATCACCAGCATCTAAGACTTACTTCCTTCACAGGAACCAGCATATGTAAGGCATAAACAACCATTATACATGAGGGCAACAATATGAGGGTACAGCCCACGTAATAACATGTTACTTTGCTACCGTTATGAACCTAAACAATCATCCTGTATTTTGAGTTCTCTCAATTGTCCACTCTTTATGACAGTGTTTTTCACGGGGGTTGATGAACAGGGTACGTGAGCTGGCGTGTAGAAGTGCGTGTCGGGGGCGATAAAAGTGAGGAATGTCTTCGTAAATCACAGTCGAACGTGAAAGAGAGGAAGAGGTTAGGGCGTTTGCAAGCAGCGCTGCGGGGCAGGTTATCAATTCCACAGGCCCGCTGATACCACAGTGACGAGCATTCCGCTGCACCTGTAAATATGACGGATGTTTGTCTCTCCGCAAACACGCTATCCCTCATATCCCTTCACAGTTAACAGTCCCACGGCATCGTTGTTTTTGTTGGTTTTTTTATTTTGTCTATCACGTGTGATACAATCGAATTTAAGAGCGAAGCAGAAAAAACTAAAATCAAAGCCTCCAGGGACACAAGCAGGCAAAGCAACAAACACAAGCGCTGATTGTGACATGGACTTAACGGGCTCCCACAAGGTCTCGTAGCACATGACTGTTTACGTGACTTGGCATATAGGCCTGGCGTTTGACGCCCGGTGGAGTGGAATTACTACAATCGCGATGTTTGACTCAAGAATGAATACACAGTTGGAGATAATTGTGTGTGGTTAAGAGAGACGCTACAAGGTAATGTGAACACACAGTCACGTACGGATGACCGTTATAATGTCCAGTGTCTAGATAAAGTCCAAGAGTCCAGACATGCCAACAACCGCTACATCAAAATAGAATGTCACTAAGAAAGCCTTTTCTTACAATATAAAATACAAACGCTTAGAGAGTAAAAGCAGAGCAGCAACGACAGAGTGATACATGGAAAATGGTCACATGTAGTCTGTGAAATCCGACTCTTTCTCAGTATAATGCAGTCAGGATTTTATTCTAACTGTTCATATAAATGTTTAAATAGCAGCAACTTATGTTTAAATAGCAGCAACTTAAACGCTCCAAAGCACCCTGGCTTAAGCAGAATTAGGTGAGAAAAAAAGAATGCGGTGGCATGAATGGCAATTTATAAGACTTCAATGGTTTAGACTTACACTAAAAGGTGTGTTGTCATCACATTTAACATACAAAAATAACCAAACGCCTGGACAGACACCTCGAAGCAGTATTAAAAAGTATACCTTGATAACATCTTACAAATCGCTTACCGACTCCTCCGGACCAATCGATAATCTTGTAAACGACACATCTGGGTATAATTTCGAACGCTTTCATAGCAGGAATTCAGTAAGTATATGCATGGTTATCTAGGATTAACTATAATGAAATTGAGTAGGGCGTCGTGTCTAACCTCAGGAATACGAAGCTGTCTTACACTTAGTTTTATGTTCCTAACAGTTTACTGTGCTAAAATTGTCACCCATCCTAAGGATTTTTATCTTAGTGCTAAACGGTGTCTTAGACATGAAAATTAGCATTTAATTTGAACTCTAAGGTCAGCAATGATACTACAAGTCTGACTTTAGGGTTAAGACAGCCTCGTGATCCTGGGATCACGTGCCTTCGAAACGGTGTTCTAGTTAGGTAGCTTTATAAATACGTCGCCATTGTTGAAATCAACCACCAAACGCAATTATAGATCAACAGAAAGTAAAGCTGCTATAGTTCAGATATTTCACGTTCTTAATTTACAATAGTTGTTTGTGTTCCATATAATATTGGTACAGAGAATGAGGGCAGACAACACGCAGTACATGACAACACTATGACATCTCAATTATAAACTGAGTTGTCTTGGATGTCCACACTTAACGTGAATGCTAGGAAAAACCGTTGAGCCTTTGGTAACCACGTGTTAAAAAGAGCCCTCAAGACAAGCCTGACCTTTCAGCAAACACTACAAGATTGAATTTCAGGATGCGTAAAGAGTGAAACAAGATATGACGGTGCAAATATTTTCAGTGAATGTCAAAGTAGCCCTATTACTAACACAAACAACCATCTTGAAACAATGAGAACGTCCACATGTCAGCACTTTGGGCGATGAGCAAGGAACAAACGCCTCCCACTTGTTGCAATTCAGGTGCACTCGATTCGCTATTTATGCACTGCAATCTTCAGTTTTCAGCCATGATAGGCGACAGGCCTCGTACATTGTGCTCTGTACTGTTTTCGACCTCAATCAAACTTTCAAGACAAAACGCGTCACCCAGCTGTTAACTAGCATGTTTAGTGTTTATGCAGTGGTATCCTCATGTACTTATTTATCTGCTTTAAGCATTATATTGCTCCCAATATAATACAGAAGATTTCAGAATTTTGGACACATGAAATGTATATATCTAAACACTGAAGTAAAGTGACAATAAAGAGACCTGATTTCAGCAGTTATGCGTGAGTCTGTACCGTTAGTAACTATCACACTATTGCCCCTGCTCTGCTTTTATACACTCTCCGTGAATATAGTCGTCTTATATAATATATTATATTTTACATTCTCCACATTTAGATAAAACGTATGTGAATCATCCAATAGTCTAACTTCCCAACACTGAAACTAACAAAAAAATTATGAATGGAGATGTCACCAAGACCATTCACCCGAAAACAAGCCAATCACTCAAAATCGGTAAAAACCACGCCTTCTTCGTGGATTCCTGGATCATGTGATCACAAATAAGTCATTGCACAATGGCTGTCTCAAGAGGCGTCTATGCCCGATTACCCACAATTCATAACGCTTGGACTTCCGCCCGAAGACGTGTGAAATATGGCGGTTAATGCGGTTAGCGAGCGACTGGAAGAAACCAATATATCTGTCGTAAACTCTAGCACCATTTTAACATATAACCTGTTGAGCAGTAACTTAGGCTAGCCCATTATACCTTCAACATTTATCAATGCCACTTAGCCTTGCTAGACTAAAAAGGTTCACACAATCCAACATCTTGGTCATAAAGTAAAAATAACCAAACTGTACATGAATTTTCCTACACACAAGATGTGGCCGCTCTGTCTGGAAACGGTTTGAATACTTGTAATAATTCACAGGACTGTGTTTTTTATATCTGAGTTTAGAAACGATATATTTTACAGGGATAGTCAGGCCGATATGAAGTATCCGTGTTTCCCGTTTCCCTTGTATCAAAGTCCCGCTTCCAGTCTCCTTCTCTTTATAGTTTTTTTCATTATCTAACAATAAAGCTGGAGTTTATTTGTCATAAATCGATCAACAAACATGCGGGTAAGCACAAGACAGAAGTCATGATTCAGATGCAGTCAATAACAGAAAGCTTCAGAAAAAACAAAAATATATGCACTAAACAACTTGTGTGCTGCAAAGTGAGTTTGGAAATAACAAAAATGACATTAGTTTACTTTCATACCGGCATTTTGATTATACATGTATCTATATAATGTTTGATTTTTCAGTATACAATATCACTCTAAACAGAATGAGGAGAGGGTCGCACGATTTCAATATTGTTACATCTTTACTAAGATATGTCAACGCATTTATTTATCTATTGTTATTTATTGTACAACGGAGGCCAGCATTATGGTGGGAGGAAACCCACGACCATCCGCAGATTTATCGACGACTTGGTATCATGGCGTGATGATACCACATCATGACACGAGGAGACAGGTATATAGAAGAAAATAAGTAATCGCGGTACTAAGCAAGGGTAAATGATAAGATAAGATTATGAGAAATTTATACCTGTCCATGTTGAGTCTCTTAAAAATAAAATCTCGTCACACTGCTGTGCTGTTACTAGATTATAGGAATACAAAGCCGAACTGCAACAGGCAACATCGTCGCGCGAAAATACTATATAGAACGCCATGGAATGATTCAGCTTTGGGCATGGTGAAGACTAGGTTCATTTCCATGAGTGGTATTAAAGACTTTGCAGACGAAAACACGACAAAATGACGACAAAAACGTTTATTTGTAAATCAGTCGTGTTCTTGTAAAAACTTTCGCTCTCTCCACAAGTCAATGATCGTAACGTTCACATCTCGCAATAAAAACCTTCTGTTTGCTCAAATGGTGGTACAGTTGGGTGAGTAATTACCTTGACAACATTGGTTTCGGACCCACCAACATTTATTCGATCTAAGAAATCCGCAAAAACGACATTGATAAAGCACGAAGCCCTAAACATGCCGTCACGACCATCTCTGAATAAGCATTAGGCAGAGTAAGTCCAAACGAAGTCATAGGGCCAACTATTTTTCTCCGGGATTTCATCGGGGAGAGACTGACCATAATCTTTCCAGTTGATATCAGTGAATCGGCTTCGGCTGATCGTAAGCACACTCTGAACATTTTCTCTCCACGAATGGTCGTTGCTGGTGGCAGAGATTATTAATCCGGACGTGTTTAGAAACTGTTTGGAGCACGGGTTAATCACTTAGCTGTATGACTGTTATTTGAGGATATCATAGAGTATTACACTAATATACTTCCCCGGATCTGGAAGCCGTAAAACACGTCAAACAGCCGGAAAGCATCCGATGATCCCATCTATGTCATACATTATACTGCCTTAAGAAGATCCAGGAAACCAATTTCTTAAAAGCTCTATTTACGACCTTTTTTAATAATCCGCCGGTGATATTGTTGCGAGGTCGGTTTGTTCGTAGCATTTCCGTACTTTTAATTTAATTCAGTCTATTCAAAAGGTCGTCTTCAAGGCCACGGGAGATATTCGCTCCTTAATTACGGATTTATTAGATTATGATGGTTTTATGAAGACTCGCATATGCAGAACTGAAGTTCATTGTGCTAAAAAGGAACAAATTGACGATAATTTAAATAGATTACTTGGTAACACACTTATCATTTTTTTTCACAACAAAGTGTTGTTTTTTCTACGTTTCTTTCCTTTGTAATGACTACGTTTTACATTAGAAGAGTCTATTTTAATTTTTTTTAAAATGTTATCCTTTTATGCAACAATAAGGTTCCTTTTACTAGTGAGCGTCAAGGCCATTTTTGCCAAAACCAATCGACTGGTTTGCTCAAGATGACGACGATTTCGAATGGTCATTTAAGCCTCTCCCACTAACTCGATTGTGGCTTTAAGTTAGCGAGTTTATCCTTTAAAGCGGCCATATACTGTTTTCAGACAGACTTTGTCCGGTTTATACGAACATTAATTCTTACTGATCTGATATAGGTGAAATATTGTTATAAAAATATTACAATATACCCACTGAAGACATAGTCAGCATGCAGATGGTTGTGGATTTCCCAAGAGCTGCGTCGGTTTTCTCTCGTTGCTGTGTCCGGTTTCCTCCAAGCATAATTGTGGCCGGCGTCGTATCAGTGGAATATTTTGTTGAGTATGGCGTAAAACGTCAACCAAATAAATAAATAAAAGTACATTTACAGTCTATAGAAACACAAAGGTTCAGCTCGACTTTCATCGGAGTGATGATGGAAACAAAAAAGCGATAATCCATGTTCATTCCATGGTACAGTATATGTTCGTGAAGGCTGTCGTCTACATCCGCTATGTGCAAGTCAGCAGCCATTTCCTCAATCAATCTCTAACGCATTTGTAGTCTAATGTTTATGGTATGATAGATACAATCTTCCTAGGTAAACACGTGACGAGACTTACAAGGTTAGCCGTGTCTTCAGTGTATGTGAACCCTTATAAATTATGCACGGTGAAAACCCGGTGTTAACTCGATTGTGGCCTGTCCCAAAAGGCCAAACGTTCAGACTTGGGTCTTTGGAGACTGGCCAGCCAGATGGCAAGGTGCTTTTATACGGCACTTAATATTTTAAGCAGGGCAACCGAATACTGTCAACTCTGTCTGGTTCGACTTGAAATCATCCCTGGCACTAACATCGAACCAAAGAGGTTAGAACAGTGAGGGGAATAGATGAAGGAATATTGAAAATTGAGAAAAAAATGTATGGCAATAGAGAAAATGAGAAAGGAGAAAATTGAACTTTATTTTTGCAAAGCATTTAGGTTTCAAACTTAAGCGTTTCTCATATTTAAAACCTTTAAAAATACGAATTAACATGTTTCTCTTAGTACAGAAAACAGACCCATAGTTTTTCAGATTGTGTTTACGATGCAGAGTGTAAGACAAATATCACCACAAACAATATCAGTGTTGTCGCCCGCGTATACACAAGGACAAATAGGCCCATTTTATGATGATTCAAGTGGAACGATGAAGTCTTGGGGTAGAAGCTGAAGGCGCTATATAGTCACGCAGTCAGGAATAACGCTGCATATGCTAGGATGCGGCTGGCCACATTTTATAATTGAATAGGCGCCGCAGTTCTGAAGGAGGCCTGACTGTGTCCAGAAAACGGACTGGGTTTATACCCTTCTGAAGATGTGCATATGGTTCGTGGTTCCCGCCTTGCGTGTGTGGCCTCTGGGTGGGTGTTAATGACGCCCTTTAGCAAGAGGCACGTGTCATGTCAGATCACCAACCGGCCTACACTTCAGGGTGAAATGACTTTGAAAAGTGCGGGTCACAGCATGGGTAGAGCAAATGCAAGTGTAACAGAGCCCTATGCCTCTTGGAAATGGAATGGAAGCGTTCACAAACTTATGACATAAGCGAGCGCTTTTATCGTCCCCAATCCTACAAAGTAGGGAGAATTTCGGAACAATTGCTGTCCAGCAGGGAAATAGTCAAACGTAACCCGTGAAATCCATGCAGCCTCTTGCAATTGTTTCGTCAATATATACGATGAAAGAAATCTATAGTTTTACTGGCATTTTGCTTGGTATTTATCAAAATACAGACGGATTTTTCACTTAAACGATGGCAACCAGGTTATATATTGGCGAAAGTGGAGTTTCCGCGGTAAACCACCCATCCCCCAAGTGTCTCACAAACCTCACGATTGAACGCTGCAACCTATTCGAGATAAAAAGTATAATGGGTCATCCACTATATATTCATCGTTTTGAGTTAGATCGCCACATTGGATATATGAACAGCTGCAATTTAATGGCAACTGGGGTAGGCATGCATAGTTTGATTATCGAGAACTTAGCATGGTACACGTTTTGAACATTTACTGGCCTAGAGCGTTCCTTGCGTGTTTCTAGCGTCATTGAAAATTGTTGACTGCTTCTCTTTGCATGATTCTGTCCTAATTTCGTGCTTTATATACTTCCTCTGGTGGTTTGTCTGAAACGTCGTTTTGGAAACTGACTTTGCGATTATTGAACCAGAACGTTGGTTTTGGTAGACGGCTGGTATAAGTATGTTGCATCCATTTAAGTTGGGTTTAAACGTATAACAGCACTCCTGCAATTGTAGCCTCGGATTTTAACGGGTTTAAGCGGGACAGCAAAAAGCTCAATTCATTAGATTGAGAAGCCCTGTCTTCCCTATCAATAAAACTGGATTTCCCTGCATTATCAGAGTATAAATCTGTCATTTTCACTGTAAGATGTGTTTTATTGTCACTTTATATGACGCCTGTCGAGATCTAGCCGTACTCTTTTTACCAATATAATCTCGATCCAAAGTATTCGGCTAAATTAGGCTTCTGTATGCTGGGTTTCGACAGGACAAAGGAAAGCAGGTGGATGGCAGATGAGCAAAATCCCCCTATCAAATGGCTTATCATCGGAGCTGCTCCTCTGACATGATTAACTTGATCGGGTTTCTGTGACATGAAACCACACAGGCAGATAGGGGAGACTGCGGTAGGGCAAACAATGTTGTATCATTGTTTTGGTATGCAATTGTCGAACTCCCGATGCAATGGTAGCGAACTGCTTTAGCAGTAGTGCAGCGATTGTCACACTTTACATTACAAAATTACAAACGCCAACTAAATATTCCAAGCATATACATCAGGCGACACACTTGATTTCACATTAACATAAGTACATGTACATGTTCAAAGAAAAACTCCAAAAAGATATCACACTGAATATGCAAACCAAAATTCCATCGAACTGCGGTAGCCATCACACCACACTTGATCAGAAATACAAGATCCTGTACAAATCAAAATTCAAAAAACGTCACTGTCCTCTAAGGGAACATTTCTTGAGCATGCCGGTAAAGTCCAATGAAATATATACAAAATTACGAGTCCAGGAGAACTGTGCCAGAAATGTAGCGCAAGTTGTACGCAAGATAAGTATCATGACGACAAGGCAAGATGTAAATGTCAAACGTTTATCTGTCCTGAATCTAATCCAGTTAGACATGAAGTCAGTTCGAAATTTTCATATAAAAAAACCCTCTTTTTTAAACATGATATCTGCTCCATTCCTATTCCTCGACAGCTTGTTTCAAGCATGCGAACTCGATGGTGAATAAGGAACATAATTCCAATTACTACGCCAGCTAGGGCTATACAACCCTTTACGTTTTGAAGAAAATGTAGTTATTTGATGTCAAAAAGCATTGCTATTTGAAATAACAAAACCTCCAATCTAACCAAGGGTCTGGCCAGACACTCACCTTCTTCTATACATGTTTATTTTACATAATATATAGCTCCAACATCTGACAACCTACATGTAACATACAGTACGTCTTAAAATTATTCAAGCCATTTCTCATTAACACCTCTCACAAGTGACCTTTCTGACATTTAAACACACGCGTCATCACGCGATACGCCACGTTACATGAATACACCATTTAATTGTATTGGTAATCAAGAACATATGGCTTGGCGTAGTTTAACTTGACATATGTTTTTACCTTATTACTTTGTTAGACTAAATCTAACACAGATGTTGACGTAACATATCATCTTTAAATCTTGCAGGCAATTATTGGAGTTGTAAGAGATTCGAAAACTTATGGTCTTAATGACAAGCACACAGCAATACTAGTGCCCTGTGTTCGCCAAATACCACCGCTACATTATACCGCACTGAATGTGTCCCAAACCACAAAAAGGAGGCAAAACTTACACAGAGGTCTTCTTCTAGCCGGTCTGGCTTCATATAAAAGACTGCAGTACAAAGAGAGTAAATCCAAACTAGCGGGGACAGTGTGCTCATTGGCAAATGACCACACGCAACCGGTGAAATACGGTCTCTTGTCAATTTACATCCGTTGAACAGTAAAGAGTTACTAATGCCCCCCACCCCCACCCCCACATATTGACTTGAGCAGAATTAGTAAAAAAGAAAGGAATGATGTGATGTTACTTGGAGTGTATTAGACGTCACTTGTCTAGAATTACTCAAAATGGTGAGCCGCCATCAAATTAACCACAGGACATGGAAATCATGCAAAAGAACTATACAGACCTCGGGAACGTAGTCACGTAGCGGAATACCGGTCTCTATGCAGGAATATATTGTAATAAAAGACTTACAGCATTGAGAGAAAAACGATTACATGTATTCCCCACGCTTCTCAATGTGATACAAGCAATCTCACTGCAACATGCGATTGAAATAGCATTTCATTTCCACACCATGCTTTCGTTCATTTGAACAGTGCATCGGTAGGTCAATCTTATTTTTATCCTGGTGATGAGATATACAAAATAAAAGTGCATTCCTTTTTGTACACGCAAATGGAAGCCCAACAGCAGTTGTTCGTCAGCTAACTTGCTGACAATGTGTTTCGTTCAACTTTTTTGTGTGATTTCTAGCCCATTGATTTGCCTTCGAGTAGCATTCATTGGGCTATAAAGGAACAACTGCAACAGACGGCAGTAAGTAACAGTTATACTTTATGTCACAATTTATGTAGTTCACCACTGACAAGCCATGTGCTCTTCTTTTCCTTTTGGATAAGATTACAGCGACTTTTCTCGGAAGAAAACTACACCGGTGAATTATTGTGTCAAGGGCATTAATTTTTAACACACCTCGGGAGGACTAAGCCGTATGAAGTCGCCAATTGCAACATAAAAAATCATAATGATAAAAATATGCAGAAATATGACAGATACTACATTTCACTGTGGTTCTACTTATAGCTCCAAAGTACCATCTACCCTATAGCTTCAAACTACCACTAATGTCTCTTTCCCAGCAAGATGTACTGCATAAGATCAAAACCAACCGTTTGCCTGAATGTGTTTTATGTTATGTTATGTTTAACAATATGTTTCTGTTTCAACACCGCCAAGCATTATTCTTTATGTTAGTTTGTTCAGTTTCTTGCGAAAGTAAAGGTGATACTTTTAATCCTTAAAAGTCATACACTTACGAGATTGAACAAAGAATGACCATCGTAACTCCTGTTCATCCATGCTGATTTTGTATATGGCTGTGTAGATTAAAATACATGCATAAATGTGGTTCATAACGTGAACAACACGGTCGTATAATGCAAGTCTACGCCATCGAAACAACAAAAAACGATCTACACCATTGTGTAGCTGATGGTAGGTTAGCTTGCCTGAAAATATTTTCGACAACTTCCCCGGAAATGGAAATGGATCTATGCGTCGAAAAAGACATTCGTATACTAGGCGTCAACCAGTAAGGACGTTCCAGGATGATCGCAAGGCCAATTCCCAAAAAGGCGATTAGCACAAACCACTAAACAACTAAGAAAGTATATCAGAGATGAACTAAAATTATTTGAGGTGTTTGAAAGAGGACATCTTAGTCCTATGTCTACACTTAGAAATCGTGGAACCGTTAAAAAAGACGGCCTTTTGACCTGAGGTAAACGTTCAATTGTTGACAGATTCCTCTTGGCATTACATTTGTTATATGCTCACAATTTATACTGTGTAATACAAGACGTACAGTATAGAGATTAAGACCAGAGTACCGACGACAGTGTGATAAACGTACAGCATAGAGTGTAAGACCAGAGCAGCGATCACAGTGTGATAGACGTACAGCACAGAGAGTAAGACTAGAGCAGCGATGACAGTGTGATAGACGTACAGCATGAAGAGCAAAAGCAGATAAGCGCCACAGTGTGACAGACATACAACATAGAGAGTAAGGCCAGACCAGCGATCACAGTGTGACAGACGTGTAACACGGAGAGCAAAACCAGACCAGCGATGACAGTGTGATAGACGTACAGCTTGGAGAGTAAGACCAGAGCAGCGACGACAGTGTGATAGACGTACAGCATGAAGAGCAAAAGCAGACCAGCGACGACAGTGTGACAGATGTACAGCACAGAGATCAAAACAGATCAGCGCCACAGTGTGACAGACGTACAACATAGAGAGTAAGGCCAGACCAGCGATCACAGTGTGACAGACGTGTAACAGGGAGAGCAAAACCAGACCAGCGATGACAGTGTGATAGACGTACAGCTTGGAGAGTCAGACCAGAGCAGCGGCGACAGTGTGATAGACGTACAGCATGAAGAGCAAAAGCAGACCAGCGACGACAGTGTGACAGATGTACAGCACAGAGATCAAAACCAGATCAGCGCCACAGTGTGACAGACGTACAACATAGAGAGTAAGGCCAGACCAGCGATGACAGTGTGACAGACGTACAGCATATAGAGCAAGACCAGAGCACTGACCACAGTGTGATAACCGGCAAATGGTCACGGCACACGTAACTGGTGAAATACGACCGCTTGTCAATTTACCTCAGTCAGGGCTCTATTCTGACTGTTCATGTAAATGCATAAATAGCAGCACTTTACACGCCCGCTAGCACCATGGCTTAAGCAGGATTTGATATAAAAGAAATTTCAGTGATGTTAATTTAAATTCTTCAGCCGTCACTGGTCCAGAATTACTCAAAATGCTATTTTTTCATCACATTTAACATACAATGACATTGCAGCATTGTACAGTATTTTGTTACGTTTGTGACTTATTCAAGTCTTCCTTTCAATTAAACTCCCTTTGTGGAATTAGCCTCTCTGCCAGAATTCATCATATGTCGCTTGAACAGAATGCAAGGAGTTGTTTTCTTGTATAAATACTATATAATTAGCCTAGCGCAGCTAAAGCAGTGTCGAACCGCCAAGGAGCCTCAGTGGATCAGTCGGTTAAAGCGCTAGCGCAGCGTAATGACCCAGGAGTCTTTCACCAATGCGGTCGCTGTGAGTTCAAGTCCAGCTCATGCTGGCTTCCTCTCCGGCCGTACGTGAGAAGGTCTGGCAGCAACCTGCGGATGGTCGTGTGTTTCCCCCGGGATCTGCCCGGTTTCCACCCACCATAATGCAGGCCGCCGTCGTATATGTGAAATATTCTTGAGTACGGCGTAAAACACCAATCAAAAAAAAAATCGAATAGCCAACTGCAACACGACATCGCCCGAGAAACCCTAACGATACAAACGATAGATTAACATCTTAGCATGCTTAATTACTACAATTTAAAACCAGAATATGGGCTCTGGTTGTTTCCATGCAATTGCTGTATTTACTTCAGAAATGAATTAACTAAGAGCTAATGTCAAACAGATCACATTTGATATTTTACGTGTGGGTAGGCAAAAATAAGGCGTGAGGTCATCGATGATTGTACTGAGCAATAATATATAATTATAAATAGAGAGCAATAATACATCAAGTCTCAGCACAAACTTTAACCGATTCAATGTTTCAAAATCAGCAATAATTTACAGCTAGATTTTTTTAACGAAGTCAGTTAATTCTCCTTCCCCTCAGCGGGTGCCAGACTGGATCGAAATTGTTATCCCACAAAAGCGGTCTATACTGTGGTTTATTACAGAAGACGAAGATCGCCCTTGTCTGGGTACTGTTAGGAGAGATAATTAGCCAAATCAAAGCTGTGTCGTGACCATTGACATGACAACTCGACTCCAATTTAGAGGGTCTAGCCCTATTTGTTCTAGAGGGATGAATTGCAACGAATTTGGCTCTAAGCTATGAATTATCAGTTGGATTGGGTTGAGCGAATAAGCAAGAAGCAGAAGGGAAAAAAAATACCTCAACAAAAACAACTGTACCACTGACTTCAAGTTTTATATAATCAAGAAGACATGCTGATGCCAGTAAAGCCTCTTGACTTGTGGGGCAAAGTAGTTTTACGAAGCAGGAGGCCCTATGGCGGGTTAAATGAGGAACGTTGGCGTCTTAGACTTTTAACTACAGTTGCCTCAACATTACAGAATAACACCCGTAGGGTCACGCGGAGGTCCAATTTTATTACTGGCTTCCAACTTAGCCCAGAAAAAGCCCTTCAACTCCGGTATTTTGTGTAGGTTTGAAAATGAGTTCGCAATGGCTTTCCCCCAAGGGGAATAGCTGCAACATCCCGGCTAGATAATAGCTCTCCTCAACACGCCGAACCAAGCATTCCTCGGAGACGGAAAATCTTTTTTGGAAAAGACCTTCACTCCCTCCCTTCATCCCTGCTTCTCTACCTCTAATAAATCATACAGCAAAAACCATGGTATTACCATTTGGCTTATGGATTATAACGGTGGATTCTGAAATTCCCATTGAAATATAATGGTTGTTCAAAGCAAATTATTGCTAGGAGCTTTAAAGTTCGCAAGACAGTTGAAGGTCATTAGCGGAGTGCTGTGAAGATCGAGGGATCGAATCCAGCTGTCGCTCCATCGCCTGCTCGGCTTAAATCAGATTGTTTGTCGATTGCGAGAATATATTGACCTGACCGTTGTGGCATAAATGAAACATCTTCATTACAGCGTTACATCTATGCGACGAAACAGACACTCAGACAAGTCTGTTGTCTAAGTGATGCCAGAATGCATTCTGTTATTATAGTATAATACTGTGTGATATGCAACACAATATCCTTCTAGTTTAATAGAATCTTTATCTTGAATTAATACAATATGTGTGTTATACTTAACGGAATAATCTCCTGCAATAGCGTGATACATTCTTGCATCACTCAGGCAACTGACATTGTGTTAAATTGAACAGATTATTTTGTGAGTGTGGTTACGTCATAAGCCTGACAATCAGCAATTACTACCTGTAAGTCTATAAACACATATCAAGCAAGTAAGTAAGTAAATGTATCAATCTCTAGTCGAAAATATTCACTTTAAGTACAAATGCGTACATAAATTTTCACAAACAAAAAATTTTTGTGATGACATCACAGTTATTTTGCTAGACTTCATTTTGGAGCCTTTATCGATTATAAAAAAAGGAGTAACCTGTAGAAAAAACAAAATTACAGCCTCCGTTGAAAATATTTGCCAACTGTTCAGATTATTAATATTTTGTCAAACCAAGAGTTTTTGTTGTTGTTGTTGCTTCTAGTTAGAGTAACAAATTGTTCCCAGCTGCGCCATTTAACGTAATGATATCGCGCTGAGAGCACGACTGATAGTCTAAGCCGTTTCCCACATGACGAAGCAGGGCACGCTGAGCTCCCACTGTGCATCGCAAATAAAGCGTTCAAGGCGAATATGAAAGATTAAGAGCTCCTTGTCAGATATAGATGTCAAATTTACGCTTATCTTTATGTGCTAGAAAGCTGTAGATAAGACCCTGCTATAACTATACTTAATTTCCTACCTAAACATATATTATTAATACAGCTTCATTAAAAAGAAGGGCAAAGTATTGGCCATATTTTCTTCGTTTCAGAGTGTATAAACAGATAATGGTACAATACGGTCAATAACCAGGGTATGTTATCGCCATATAGCACTTTGCGATTGGTACATCACAATTGCGCAATCGACCTGTTTTTTTCTCCAAAGCTGAACACCTAAGTAAAGAATGAAAAGATCAGAGTCTGTCTTAGGCCTTCTTCTTCTGAGCAAATAACAGTTGGCGTTACGTTGGGCGTTGATATCCCTTCAGTGTACCGGGAGTACTCTACCATATGTTCTTCTTACCTTAACTTAAAGAAGCGTAGAGTCGACGCAAGCAATCGCCTACCATACCGTACTTTTCGGTCAAAAAGCGCAAAACACAAATAACACGTTCATATATAAGCTAACCAGTCTCGCAGAAATCACATTAAATGTCTTTTATGGAATTAAGAGACGCGTTTATCATCCAAACCATCATGTCTACAATATAAACTCCTATGTTTACGGTGTAGCCTAATATACATGTATACCTTGTCGAGGATGACAGATAACTATTACACAAGTTGACCCAGATCGTGACTTTATGTTATCGTTTAGGTTCTCGACCCCAGTTCAAGTGATAGGGGCCTAAACGACGTGTAAATACATGAGGGCCTTGTCATAAACATTGGCCGTGTTGAGATAACGTTTGTGGAGGAGGGATGGCAGTGTGGTAACCTGACAGATCGCACCAGGGTCCTTACATACACTTACGAGAGTTCCTCGACTACTTTGTGATTTTAGAAAACAAACCCCTGTCAGCAGTGAAGGGCGGCTGCTGGGCACCCAGAAATATCGCGGTTGTTAAAAGCACAATAGTCAATGGGAAAATACACAGTGAGCAAGCTTGAACTGTTCATGCAGGCTGTTATAGACTAACCAAGTATTATTGAATGCAGACCGCTCTATATTCTGGTATTTTGAAAATGGCCTTTCTTTTTTATGCAGGCTATATGTGATATGTTGTTACTAGTATCTCGAGAGAGAAATAATTCGAGCCTCTGTGCTGGATTTTTAATATCGTTTTTAACATCGATATTCCTTGCTAACACCTCCTTTTTCGCTCAGGGTAGGAGCAATACGCCAAGCAAGTACTGGTCAACCCGTCTGGGAGGGACGTCATGTCAGGTGTCTTCGGCATGCTGTTCCAGTGAGGCAGCACTATAAACGTCGGCTTTGGGCCCGGTGTACTGCAAGAAGACATCGCCGTGATGGATGTGGACTAAATAATGTCGAAAGCGACGTGAAACCCCAGTGAAAACAAGTCAATACCTCTTTTTTGCCTAGGGACACCACGGACTACATTCTTTTGTTTTTTCATCCAGAACACTGATAAGACTTTCTGTGGATTCCAGACGGTAAATGGCCGACAGCCTCACTGACCTAATCTGCCCTATATTTAATGTGATAAACGGTGATCAAGTTTGAAACACATGCGTAGGCTATTATTACTGGGAAGCCGTGGACAATAGCGATGTTGAAACGCCCATTTCTTTCTAGTGCAGGCTATAGGGTGAGGTATTGTTGAGAGCTCCCACTAACCCTGAGAGCCAGTTCGAATACTCTTATCGCTAGTGCTTCACTATCGCTTTAAAACCTAAACCCTCTAGAGACCAAGGAATACATTCTTTGTGTTTTGCCTGAACAGCGATGTGACGTTCTGTGCATTCCTTCCGGTAATTGGCCCGGAGTATTGTAGACATAATCGTGTTGGAGATTATTAAGAGAAGCAGTGATAATTTTCTTTGACCGATTACATGAACTGTATCCGTAGCCCTCTGGCGGTCATTTGCCATTTTATCACAGATACACGGAATGGGTAGAGATCAGAGCATTGCCTAAAGCGTGTATACAGGGATATTTGACATTTTGCCAAGCCGCTATACCGGTCCGTCAATTTACCTTGTGATTTATCTTAGACGCCTTGGCAAAGTGACTACGCTTTCCAAAATCGCGTCGCATGCAGGTGGATATATGGTCACAAAGTGATGCAAAGAATCTACAAACAAGCCGAAGTGGTAGTATCTAGACATGGAAACAGAGATTCCTGTAACAGTCGTCAACCACTGTGGACGAGTCGGGTTAATAATCGAAAGAGTTTCGAAAACGACGTTCAATACGAACCAGCAAGGAACCAGGAGAGTCAGACATTACAACGAATTCCCGCAACGAAAAAGCTGTTAACAGTTTTCAATGGTGATGGAAAGACATAAAGAATAATCTAGGCCAATGAATTGAATCACTATCCGGACTTTGTATCCTGTTACCTCATAAGTTATGTATAGCAGCTGCGCTGACAAATACTGCTTTCAGTCATCTTCCTATAGACATATAAACCGGTGTGATGAAGCGAATAGAAGTCTTCAAACCATAGCTACGCTTCGACTCATATTTTCCCCCACCTGAATTGATAAATAAAAGAGATTCGTATGGTGTCAAGGTTTCAGGCAACGAGGATATAATATGAATATATCCTATCTAATATACAAAGAATATGGAGTTTTTGATTCGGCATGGCTTTCAGTATATGTCTCCGCAAGCCTAATGAATTTGTACTAACTTCAAACCGTATTGCTTAACATTTTTATTTTAATATTTTGTATATTGTAAAAGTTCACTAGCACTTGACCAGTGACATCTGAAGTTCGAATCCAACTTTCGCAGCATTCTTGCAATCTTCGATAGATTTAAGTATACGTCTAAGAAATAATTGTGATAGAAAAAGTCTGTACAAATGACAGACACAATAGATTACTGTATTGTACTCTTAAATGACAATCTAAATCACGAATTTATTGATACGTACGAATGTGTTTTAAATTTTTTGTTTTCTCTACGTTAGGCGACTGTAATACATGTTTTTGTTATATATCCGTGTATATATGATGGTAAATATATTAGTGTTTAGTCTACAGGAGGTGCTGTAGTGTCTCTTGTAGCATAAGGAGTTTTGAGAATTGTCGAAAGTATAATATAAGCACAATTTTCATAAAACAAATTATGACATTCATAAAACCAACCAAACTTTTTGCATTAGGCATGCACCTACGTGATACATCTCGCTGCATTACGTGTGATCTCTCGAGATTAGAGGATAACTGGGGGAATTCAGCCTAGTGCAGCGTTTACGTCTGACCCGTCGAGAAGGACGAAAGTTCATGTTGATGTCCACAGAGCCGGCAGATATACGTCTTCGGGACAGCGAAAAGAAACCCGGGGCATTTTACTCGGCATGTTGATGTGTGTGTGATGAATACTCATTTTCAATGGAATAAATGTCAAGGAGCATTACTACACAACAGGGACTGCAGTTTACGGCCTCAAAATTCCTCCTCTATTTATTGATCGGAGGGTGAAACCCTTCTGAGTTGGAGGGGTGTGGGGATGGTGGGAATAGGCTATTGCGTGGAGCAGAGCACTTGATAGAATCGCACCCTGCAACCGACATTTACTACCACCCCGGATATGATCGTTCTAATGGCGCCATCAAAACCCAAATCATCCTTTTTATTACATGTTCTTGTAATCGCCGACGTAGATATGATGATGAATGTTGCAAAACAGGGCTAGAATTAGAACTCCAAACTCTCATCAGAAGAAGCTATAGTGTGGCGATAAAAAGAAAAGGACTTGGAAGCTGGACACTAAATAAATTCATGTATTGCTGCTGTGAAATTATTAACCACTACCTATTTAATGAAATATCACCCCCAGGGAATGATTCTGTTTGTAGGTTTAGTGATAAGGTTTATTGACAGTGCCTATCAGTAACAGACATAAATAAAGCCTATATATATTTACGCATGCGATACATGTAGTGTTATTACATTAGATTTGTTCTTCTTTCACTTGGAATTAATGCTGATATTTTAATCACATTGCGTGCTACTTTTTTTTAACTTAACACTTAAACGTTGAATCAATATTCACTTTGCCGATGGTAAAATGTCACTAATGCTGTAACCATGGTAAGCCTTCGTGCAGTCATCGTTACGACAGTTTCGTTGTTGCCCGTGATTGAATGCGCGTTTGGTCATTGATTTGGTCACATTACAACAGGTCTCATTGCGTCACTGTAACAGCATTCCACCCACACTAGACATGGCGGCCCATCCAGTCAATGAATAGGATGAGGAATGTCTAAATCCCAGCTCTCGCCGTCAAACAGTAAAATAATATTCAATTTATGTATTTATTTGATTTTCGTTTGTTGCACCTTTTAGCGGATGTTAGTTATCTGGAAGTAGAATTAGTCGGCTGTGTCCAACAATGGCAAAATACATACATGTGTATCCAATGCACCAAATCCAATACGTAGTCATCAACACTTCATGTTCCATATTTGTCATACAGGCAATATCCTACTACAGTACTGACATTAGACATAACCCATTTACACACACTGTACTGATGCTAGACATGACGCCACCCATCCAGTCACAGTGTACTGATGCTAGACATGACGCCACCCATCCAGTCACAGTGTACTGATGCTACACAAGGCACTGCTCACCCAGTCACAGTGTACTGATGCTAGACACGGCGCCACCCATTCAGTCACAGTGTACTGATGCTAGACAAGGCACTACTTACCCAGTCACAGTGCACTGATGCTAGAAATGACGCCACCCATGCAGTTAAAGTATACTGATACTGGACAAGGCACTACTCACCCAGTCACAGTGCACTGATGCTAGACACGACGCCACCCACCCAGCCACAGTGTACTGATGCTAGACAAGGCACTACTCACCCAGTCACAGTGTACCGATGCTAGAAATGACGCCACCCACGCAGTAAAAGTATACTGATACTGGACAAGGCAATATTCACCCAGTCACAGTGTACTGAGGCTAGGCATGACAAACTCACCCAATCACACTGTACTGATGCCAGACATGACGCCAAAGACGTAGTCACAGTGTACCGATGCTAGACATGACACCGCCCAGTGTATTGAAGTTAGACAAGGAATCACCCAGGCTGTCACAGTGTACTGATGTGTCATGTGACGAATCCCGGCCTAGCAAGTCACAGTAAACTTACCCAAGAAATGACGCTCCACTGTGCAATATTATTATGATACTAGACATGATCATCCACCAAGTCAGAGAGCACCGACACTAGACATGATAGCCCAACTGGTCACATAATGCTGACACTAGAGATGATAGCCCACCGAGTCACAGTATTGTTACACTAGACATGATTGCCTACCGAGTCACTGTATACCGACACTAGACATGATAGCCCAACTGGTCACATAATGCTGACACTAGAGATGATAGCCCACCGAGTCACAGTATTGTGACACTAGACATGATTGCCTACCGAGTCACTGTATACCGACACTAGACATGATAGCCCACCGAGTCACAGTATTGTTACACTAGACATGATTGCCTACCGAGTCACTGTATACTGACACTAGACATGATAGCCCAACTAGTCACATAATGCTGACACTAGAGATGATAGCCCACCGAGTCACAGTATTGTTACACTAGACATGATTGCCTACCGAGTCGCGGTATACCAACACTAGACATGATAGCCCAACTGGTCACATAATGCTGACACTAGAGATGATAGCCCACCGAGTCACATTATTGTTACACTAGGCATGATTGCCTACCGAGTCACTGTATACCAACACTAGACATGATAGCCCAACTGGTCACATAATGCTGACACTAGAGATGATAGCCCACCGAGTCACAGTATTGTTACACTACACATGATACCACACCGAGTCACAGTATAGTTACACCAGACATGATAGCCTACCAAATCACAGTATACTGACACTAGACATGGCTGCCCACCTGGCCACAGAATACTGACACTAGACATGATAGCACACCGAGTCACAGTAAAGTAACACTAGACATGACAGCCCACCGAGTTGCAGTGTATGACACTAAATAAGATAGCCCACAGAGTCACAGTAGACCGACACAAGGCATTGGTTGCTTGATATTTTTCCCTTGTGGCGAGCCAAGATTACTGATCTTTACATCTTAGGTCCAATCGAATAACCATAAACATGAAACAAATACTTAAAACACTCCGGGTAAAAATACTAGTGAAAATGCAACAGCCCATTACAGACTAGGACTCGAGCGCATACATTAATATGCATCTAAGGGCAGTCTAGAACATAGATATTCAAAGTTAACGGTGGGCAAAACTTAATAAAAATTATGATGGTGTCATTACAATGGTTGACAAGAAGCTACCCATATTCATGACGTGACCAGGAAGTATTATGAGAAATTCGCAGTCTTTTACATAATTGCTATGTCCGCCATGTTTACAACGATCCATCATCTCTCGAATTAGTGTCGTCCTTGTGCCAAATGGAATGACGCATCTTCTAATTACAACATCGGTTTAATTTTAGGGTTACAAATGCAGGGAAATGCAGTCCCTCCAACTGGAGGCACTAATACAGTTAAGACTAGACTGAATGCCAATGGCATTATATACATGTGTATATATATAGGCGCTCGGAAAAGGCGAAAATCATTATTTATTACCGAAATTAAAATGTAAGCCTGAACATTAATATTAATGCCGTTTCGGTACAGATATTTTCGTGTAACTGTATATAATTCCTCCCTGTTAAATGTCATTCTAATCCCACCAATAAATAGATCACTATCATTTAACCTTTTCTTGCAATAATCTGCTGAAGAAAAAATTACCTTGCTTAGATTTGATTTCAGACAGTCGACATTTTCTGCAATCACAATAAGTCGTGTAACCTAAACTTAAAAATTGGCTCATGTCTGCTGATACAGAAGAAACGTTCTAACTGAATGTATGCTTATAGGATACCATAGAGAAGTGTGATTTTAAATACCACTAATCCATTCAATCAATCAAGATGAGCGTTCTTAGATAGAATGTTAAAAATTACCCCACTGAGTGTCATATAATGTCCATTGATGAGGAATGGCTGTGTTTTAAACACATCATAACTTTATGTTGAAAAGTATTCCATCTTTATAATTTCTAGGACACATAAAACTGGGGTTAAAATCCTGCCTTGATCAGATAATTTGTAGGTTGTACGTCTTCAAGAATTGGTGAACAATATAATCGGTGGACGAAGCCGATTTGTCACGCCGGTGTGAGTAGTTCGGGGAAGACCACTTGTCTTCCAAGCAGGTGTGTATATCTATGTGCGGAAAGTTTGCCAGTAATTTGCCACGGCCCGGTCATTTACTCCGGGTATTCTGGTTTCCTCCACCCTGGAGAATGCAGTACTGTGTAGGATCAGATACTATATTGGAACCAAAGTCAGTAACCCAGACTAGCAAAACCCAGTACAAGAGGTCGGGGCTCTTTTCCTACGATGTCTGCAACTGTACGAAGTCGTACACGTTAGTGTGATCCCTTATAAATGAACCTTAGATAAAAAAAAAGATCTGAGCATTTTTATGGCGTGGCAAAATTCTGTAGCAAGTCTTGTTTTGATCACGATGGTGCTTGGTGTCTGGACATAACACTGCTTTCGTCCCTTCCTTATATGGCAGGGTAGTTATATCTATTTTGACATGAAATCGATAAATCTTACAAATTCCACAGAGCAAAGGACATCAAATTTTATTTACTGGTTTGTTTGTAAGCGTAAACTTTGTTCATATGTCAGACCATGGGCTTCCAGCTATTGATCTTGGTCGCAGTTGACTTGTCATTCGAAGAAAGCTTTACAGAACTGTTTTCAAATCAGTTTGGAGGTCTCTAGGATTAAAACTTTCCTTCTTTTCTGGCATATTTTGCGAGAAAGTATTGCGATGACATTACCAAGCGTTTTCGCCAATCCCCTTAGTACAGAATCCGCGCTGTGCAAACAAAAGCAACAGAAACAGCTCATGGAGCAGTTGTATATAACGGACATTCTTACACTAATCGATATCTATATAGTGCGAACTTCCAAGTCAATGACCGTAGGAGTATTATACAAAACAGCATTCAGTGGAAGCAGAGATAAAGTTAAGAAAGTATATAAAGTCATAAACTACGGACACACGCAATAGTTCTTAAGTTCAGCGTTCAATACGATAGTTGCGGTTACACTAGGAAAACTTGGTGCAGGCTTGGTGCCCGCTCTATTAAGGACGCCCATTTCTGATCCACCAATTTTGATGGCGTAAATTAGAACGCTTCGGTTTAGTGCAGCTTTTGTTTGACTGTTGTCTAAAGCCAGGCCTACACAAGATTATTTATGGATGGCGAAAATCTCAATTCCCGCAGAGAAAAATCGCGTTGGGCAAGTTACTGACATACTTCCCATCGTACGATGTAGATTGGAAAGTGTACATTAAAAGTAAAAGTGGCCTGTATCGGGGGTAAGACTGGACAAATGGCCCCATGAAAGACGTTTTTTTTTTGTTTTTTTTTTTTTTTTTTTTGGACCCAAAGTTGAAATAAACATTAAGAGCCGGGGACTCTAAAAATTCCAAGTCCTTGTTGATTATGTAGTAAGATATACTCGATAGACCGAATGAGACAGTGGTTCAATCGCTGCTGGAAAATGACTTGTATTCGGCGAGATAAAGTAACTAGTGTTTGGTGGGGTTCAGAGGTCACACTTCGGTAAGGCGCATTAATGTTAGGCTCGTTAATTCGGACTTAATCAATGGCGGTCATGATAAATCGTCCTTCTCCGGGTGGGCAGAAGCGTTTGGACGATTAGGGCCGGCTATTTGTCACGTGAGCAGTAATAGTCCAGAGTTTATAAATCAAGCCCACATATAGATACATGTATGTCTACACTGTTCACCAGCAATTGCTATTGATTCTACCCAGCACCCTCAATTGCCGTTTGTCGGATTTATGGAGCTAAAACTAGGCCATGGGGTTGTATGTGCTGGCCCCGAAACAAGCCCAGCTCTACAAGAAGTCATGGTGATTAAGAGTGCTAGGAAAGGCTACAGAAACTAGTCCATCTTAGGGTAGAAGTTTGCGTGCCAGCCGCTTTATCGATACAAAGAGGAATATGCAAATGTTTGGGTTGGTGAATGATCCACAAGAAGCCCTTCCTGGAACTCCTCCGTAGGAGCAGCGGCATCCAGGGAGCCTTGTGCTGTCTCTAGTAATTTGGCGCCAACTGGGCCGATGTTCGAGAAAAGGGGAGGGGGCGCGGACAGAAGTGGTGCACGACATGGGGGTAAGCGGTACACAGCAGCCAACAATCAGTTCATATCACGTTATTATTGCTTCTAATCAAACCAAATTATCCGTTTTAAGCGGGATCCATAAATAGCATATGGATTTATTTCGACCTCGAGGAGCAGAATTTCCATGTTTAAGACATGTCCCGTCAGTTGCCCGTAGCATTTCCCTTAGAGTCTCCAATACGTTGGCTAGCCATCAGTCCTGTGTATTAGGATGTATAAAGACAAGCAACAGACCGTCACAGTACCGTTACTAAGACGCCAATACTTTTCACGATTTCTTATCGAAATTCTTTCTGCTCCGGGCCTTATGGGAACATACATTGGCCTAGGCTCAACGAAGCTCTGGCTAGATGACTCGATCCGTAGGGTTCTGGCGTCTGTTGTCAATCGAGACTGGTTGCTAAAGGCCTTTACTGTCTGCAAATGTAGTCTGGGAATAAGGCGAGACACTTTTAATACCCAACCCAGGACCGGCTCGTGCATTTGTCTTCTCGCTCAGCCCACTTGCTGGGAAATTGTAGCTATAGCCCACTGTAACTCGTGTCAATTTGTGTATGACATACCCGAGGCGTCATGCAGGCATGCTGTTGTCTGCATACGAATAGCAAGAGACGGGCGCTGAAACGAAATTCTGGAACACCTACCAAATGTCCAGTTCCATTAAGGACGACAGCTAATAACTCGTTCAAGACATTGAACTATTCCACTCGCCGATGAAGAAATTCTAGACTCTCTAACGATTACGGGGACTGATGTGAGACGTAAAACGATTTTAACGAGAAGGTGTCCTCAGCACATCGAACATAATGGCAGACTATTGACATTTAATCTGTTCAAAATGTTTGTGGTTATTTAGGCAGATGACTTACATATTAAAAGTCGTTTGTTCAAGATAGCATCAAGACGGCAAAAATCGATCCAATCAGATTTATATATAAGTATAAAAAGTAATAGACAGTAATTAAAAGCAGAGTACCGAAGACAGTGTTCTAGTTGGCAAATGTTCACAAGCTCAACCACAGGCATGAAATTATATCGGTTTTTAATCTTACAAGGCAAAAGCTTTGCATAAAACGTACGTGTGTGGACATGTGAATCAGCTGGAATGGCTGCTCAATAAATTTGGTCAAGTGTTTTAAGTAAAGCATGGACGAGGGACAAAGAGTATAAGGGAGAGGTGAAGGTTTTGGGCGTCATTCTAAGCCGCCGTGCGAACGCCGCGTATTCCGATCGGTCAGCTGAGGTTACAAGGTAGAGCCGGGGCATTAAGAGGTGTCCGACGAGATTGAAAAAGACGGGGAGAGGAAAGGCTAGATGCCTGGAGGAACGGCAAGCAAACAGTGGCTTGTCAGCTAACGAAGCATTGAGTGGTCGGTGCGGCACCTATAATACGTTCATCTTTGAATCAACATGGCAGCTATCAAGTTCAAACTGTTCTAAAGGAACCGCTAGTACACAAGGAGACAAACTGCTCGGCCCCATAGAAGGTCGATTGGCCGGCGAACAGAGCGGTGTAGTCGAGAGAGTTCATCAAGCAAATAGACTTGGACAGGACTGCGTTACAGGCTCCTTCAATTTCACAAATAAGATTGCACTTCAGCGACGAGATTATTTCGACTCGGAACGCCACCAAGACCGACCGGAACTCAACGGGCCACGTGACGCGGTGGCTTTCAGGGTTCTCCACAATATGAGTGCCTACGATGAATAACGATTGGATTGTTAGTTCGCGTTACACGGCCCTCGCTCTGTTAGCCACCCTTGCCTTGCCTTGCCGTGCCACTAAGTGACATAAGTTTGTGGCGGTAGATGAGGTTTTGGTACGTCTAGACTGCCAATGTACAAGCGGTTTCAGACTTTCCAGCCTCACAGACTAACTAATTGATTGATTTATGTGTCAGTTGATTGATTGATTAGTTCAGACCCACGCTTGATTTATTGATTGGATAAAAGGCAACGGTATATGTGATTTATAGCTAATTTACCAAGGGGCTTGATTAGATGGCGTACAATTCGCAGCTGCCTTCGACTTTAATTTTTGGTTCTCAGAAATAAGCCAGTAACGTCGAGGTGCTGAAAGTATTCAAATACAGCTAGTTTCCTTAATGCAGCAAAGTACTTCTAAACACTGGGATAATGAACACGAGGAGGTTCCGTGAAATAAACACAAGACGTTTGAACAACACATACAGCCCTGCTATGGAACTTTAATGCTAGCAATTCGCGTGGGTAATATACTTATATCAAAACCTCAATCCCCAGGAACCATGAACACAGGCATGGAATTAAACACGACATTCGTGTGTCTTGTCTAGGATATGCAATGAGAGCTGCGTGTCAAATATATAGATATACATGCATATGTATTCCAGCGATGGTACCGGGAGAACTCTTACACATTTCGTCATAATAACGCACTGCTTGAAAGGCTTTGTGGTATGAAACACGACAATATTAGGCTGTCAAACATAAATCTTTTTACATTTTTTCCAAGAGAGATGAAAAAATTTTACGTGGAAAAGGTACACAATCCAAAACATCGAAGAACTATAGAAACAATAATAGAGCGATAGAAAGAAAAGACTCTTTTAAGCAAAATAAGTAAAGCGCTTCCCCGATAAGAGAAAATCTCGTTAGAACTATAACTATAACAACTATAATAGTCTCTTCTAAACTGGAGATATTATTTGACCAAGATTCAACCATCTTTTAGAAAATTATTTTTTTCTTTTCCGTCTTTACTTAACAAGCATGTGAGATAATTGGTAAATAAATTATTAGTCGCAGGTATATGGTTAGATAGCGAAAAACACATCACAACTGGGAAAATGGCGGGGTTCCCCTCAATACAGTTTACGGTGGACGACATGTTAATATCCAAGCAATCACAAGTAATCAAACAAGAGGTCTTTACCAGAAATAGTATATTGCAAGGCTGAACAGACAGTGTTTAGTAGAAGAAGGATTTGCATTGGAAACTATTTATCTCTGTCTACTATGCTACACTGTAAACATTTCAGAAGATGACTTGACAGATGATAATAAGGCTATTTACTTTGAAAGATAATATACACACATAGAACGTCTAATTGGGTCTATTTTTCGGAACAAACAAGGAAGAAATGGATGTCAGATATCCGGGCATATCTTTACGTCGTTAAGATATTGGGCGGCGCTTTTATACACCCATTGTGTTTGAAATCGGAACGTATCGCCTCAGGGAGACCATATACAAGGAGCATGATCTCCTTACAAACTCATTTATATGACACCCGTCACAAGACCTGATAATGCCGGCGGGTTACAGATCCATCCTTAGAGACTGATAAAACGACAACTACAGATGAAAATATCCCTCTCTATAAGATAGCTCGTATCTGGTCAAAAACGACCAGGACGAAATGCCACGAGTGTCCATTTTTTCTGGCAGACTTCAATTGGCGAATAAGCGAAGACAACGTGAGATTCCGGACACGGCCCGGGGATGGCGAGTCGCCCTGAAGCAAGGTCAAACAGCTGATTAATTGTCCTGTTTAGCACAATGATGTAGTGGCTAATAAATAGGCAGCACGGACAGAAATAGTTCTGTTCTGCCTGCGGGATGGATGACTCAAGGAAACAGTGGTGACGGGCGCCAGTAGAGAGTTGACCAAGGAAGAGATATGCATGTGGAAGAATAAAATGTGGCTGGATGAACAGACCGTTGGATTAATAGATTGTTGGATGAACAGACCGTTGGATTAATAGACTGTGGGATGAAAAGGGAGTTGGATTAATAGATTGTAGGATGGACAAACCGTTGGATTAATAGATTGGTGGATGAACAGACCGTTGGATGAGTAGATGGATATGTTTGGGCGGATTAAGAATTTGATCAAAACTATTAATATAATTAAAAGACTTACAGCATAGAGAGTAAAACAAGAGCAGCGACGAAAGTGTGATAGTTGGGTAATGGTTACACGTAACCGGTGAAACACTTCCTCTCTTCAGTTTACCTTCGTCAGTTTTATGTTAACTTTTCATGTAAACGTATAAACTGAAACAATATACACGTCTCCTACCACCATTGCTTAAGCAGAACTGGTGAATGAAGATTGCGGTGATGGTAATTGCAATTTATTAGACGTCAGTGGTCCACAATTACTGCAAATGCTGTGTTGTCACCACATTTAACACATGATGACATTAGGATGATTGTGCAGATGATGAAGACTTGTTTGAATCTGCTCTTTGTCCTCGTCATTTTTAAGTGCTGTAGAAATGAATCATGTTAAAGTGAGGCACCACAGATGACGCCCCGTACAACTGTAATCAAATCATACACAATCCAAATTCTTTGTGATGACATGACATAGTTTACAAAATGTCAATCCAAACAGACCACGTACAATTGTGCAAGTACACCATAGTCTTGACAACCCATTGTACAACCCGAGTTCTTGTGATTGTAACACAACCAGTTCTACAGGATACAAGTAATTGTTTAAAATCCAGTCTGTAAAGTTTTTTTTGAGGCTCCCATATAACTTCACCCCAAAACGGGTTCTTGTCTTGAGTATCAGATATCTGAATTATTGCTTGTGTGCAAGTTTAAGCACAAATAAGCTAAACCTAAGCTGCTCATTAACAGGACGACGCACAAAAAACATTCCGAATTGTTTACGTTCGTAGCAGTATGATTCGTGAGTGTTTCCATGCTTGTTATGATGTGCTCGTACATTGGTGAAGCTCAGCAGCGTGTTAAAGACATGCGGGACTTCGGCATTCTTTAGCGCCAGGAGTGTGAATTAACTAACCGGCTTGTTTAAACGCCCGCGGACAGGCGTGGCAAGGAAACACGTGAAAGGTCTACAGTGCTTCCATAGATCAATCGTTGGCAGAATCAATCAAATGTCCCACATTCAAACGGCATCCCGTAATAGTTCGCACATTTACGGAAGCTGGCAATCGCCACATGTGTTTCTCGCACACGCAGAAGTTTCTCGCAGACCGTTAAGTCTTTACAGACAGGTCGGGATGAAGGATATATATTTGGCATTAGGCTCGGATGTTTGGTTGTTATCACACTGGAGATGGGTGGTGGAGACGCTGGGGGATTGGTGGGGTTGGGGGGGGGGGGGTAGAGGAGGGGCTGTTGGCAGGCGCGACCGTACCCCTGTCTCATTTTACTTGCTACATGTGTGAACAATTTTCAGGCGAACGATATTAATCGGTGGAGATGGCACGGACGCCAGACTAAGCTTTGCTTCTTTCATGTTTTGTTTTAGCTGATAACCTAATGGAGAAGGAACATATTTCCGCAGAAAAAAAAACATGAAAACACATTCTGGTACGCCGCTACACAAGTCCTAGGTTTCAAAACAAGTATACGCGTAATGCAACTCTTTGAGCCATTTTTTTTTTGTTTGGCCACAAACATGTCCAAAGTTTTCGTTTGTCTGCTTTTAGGGACTTCGGTATTTCAGTCCAAATCTTATCAGAAGCTGTCGGAATTCATCAAACTGATTTGAATGTATGTGGAGAAAACAATGCTTACAGTTGGTTATCAGCAAAGTCCAGTATGTTCCCCAGTATTCTGGAGCCAGACATCGGCAGAAAAAACACAAGGAATAGCTTGAGTGACGTGGGTTACAGGCATAAGAAAGGTAGGATAAAGGAAGGCGGAAGGGATCTTAAGAGAGACGGGGAAGCGAGGAATGCGGACTGACTTCTGGTACAAGTAGAGATCAAATACTAGTCAAAATTTGTTTCGTTTGCCTCGGAAGCGCCGATGGTACCGATAACACCGCAACGCTGTTTTCACGAGGTATCATCGGGTAGGCTGTTTAGGTCTGTAAAAACGTCCGACCGGAATCTCGAGCAAACAAAGCCTAAATAGCAGCGGAAGGTACCCCGGCCCGCGGGCCCTTCCCCTATGTTGTGTTTGACCCCTCTTGGCTCATTCCAATCGGGGGAAATTAGCCTGAGTGCCTCTTTTGTTCTGACACTACCCCCCCCCCCCCCCCCCCCCCCGAGGATATTCGATTCATTCATGCTCAGTATTATATGACGATCTTACGTTAAGCACAGTAAACAAGTGCGGTTAAAAATAATAGAAGTAGCTGAATAAGCCCTTTGACGTATTGATCAAATCAACCCCAAATGTGAATAGACCCGATAGAATAAGGCTCATATGTAAATGCTTATTTAACATCTTTAAAGTCAACTAAAATTCGGTTAAAATCTCGTCAGTAATTAGCCCGTTGTCCTATGTTTACTAGCAAGCTGTCTAACTAACCCACTTGCGGCCCAACTACTCGACCTGATGTCTTCTTGACAAGTGATCTGACATAGCTGACTGATTAGCTCTTAGATGTTTGATTTACAAACTCACTGACTGATAGAGCGATTGTCCCATTGATGATTAATCTCTAACCAGCTGATTTTATATCTGATTGATAAGTGATTTGCTGTCCACGTAGATAATTGCTTAGGTGCTAGCTCCGGGTCTGGCGTGCTTACAGTCTAGCTCACTGATTGATTGCTTGATTGTTTCTCTACCTAACCGGTTGATCAATTAAACTATCTACCTGGTGATTGACTTGTTGGTAATTAGTTTCCTGGATTACTAATAAGCTGGCTAATTGACAGGCTGACACACCGACTGACTAGCTGAATGGCTATTTTACTGAGTGATTGACTGATGGACATGACTAGTTGAATGAACGTTTGATAAGCGATACAACTAACTCAGGGCCGATATGTTTGGACCGATATGTACTTTGTATCTCCCTGACTTTTTTAACAAACTAGTTGATTAACCGAATATCTGAATATCTCGTTGAGTGATAGACTTGGGCAATTTATCAAATTAGTTGAATAGTATTCTTCGATTATCTATAAGACAGATTTAACCGCCATGCTGGGTTATCTTAAACTGACTGAGTAGCCGTCTAACATTATCTATCAAACCAGTTAAATGGTAGTTGGTGTTATGTATTACAATGGTTTTACGTCCATGTCAGATGATATAAAACTGACTGGTTGGCCATCGTGTATTATATGTCAGACCTGTTGAATGACACTGTTTGATCATCAATGTATTTTCTGGGGAACCAGTTTACACACATTAGGCTGGGTAAATGACCGTTTTAAATCATACATTGGGCTGGGTAAATGACTGTCTTGAATCCTACATTCGGCTGGGTAAATGACCGTCTTGAATCATACATTAGGCCGGGTAAATGACCATGTGGAATCATTCATTGGGCTGGGTAAATGACCGTCTTGATTCATACATTAGGCCGGGTAAATGATCGTCTTGAATCATACATTGGGCTGGGTAAATGACCGTCTTGAATCATACATTGGGCTGGGTAAATGACCATGTGGAATCATATATTGGGCTGGGTAAATGACAGTTTTGAATCATGCATTGGGCTGGGTAAATGACCGTCTTGGATCATTATCTTTCAGACTGGTTAAATGATCGTCTTGGATCATTATCTTTCGGGCTGGATGAATGGCCGCATTGGGTGATTAGCTATCAGGCTGGTAGAATGGCCATCTTGGAATGTCACCTGATAACGTATACGGATAAGCCTGTGAGTACGGTCTAGATTACCACCTACTTGCAAATAATAACCTTAAATCTACAGAAACACTAGAATTTTGCCTTCAGCTCAACAGCTCAGAGCACTTACACGATTCGAAGCTGAACTGATGTAGTGTACCTAATGATTCCAATTAATCAAATGGACCGATGGTTAAATGAAGCGCGTGGAAACTTCTGTCGTTTATCATGTTGCTGCGAAAAGAAGGAATCAAAGCCTGAAATGTACGAGACTGATGCACCATAAATATGATGCTTGCAGGTTCGTTTGGTTTCTCAATGGTTTCTGCTCAGCGGATAACATGCTTTGGTTTGGTTTACAGTGATCCCTAGGAATATGTCAAAGGGCGGTAATCAATAACAGGGGTGCGTTCCACCGGAGGGTGCCCTCTTTGACCCGCGGAATGGTTCATATGAAGTTGTCACGTAAACCTCAGTGACGTCACTCAGTTAAGCAGACGAAAGAAAAGACACTGGCCATTAAAGTGAATAGTGACGGTATTTGGTATGTAATGGGATGCATAGGAGTGATGACTGATATAGTCTTCTACACACATAAATATGTTTTAAATATACTAATAAATGTAAATCGTGGGCCACCTTCTTATGGCGCAGTTTGTTAACTGAACAATATTAAATGATTAATTGATAGTGGGACATTGTCACTTTAAAATGAGCCAGTAATTATTAATAATACTATAGTTTAATTGAAGACATAAAACCTAATTTCAGCCATGCTGCCATGAACGACATCGTCCTGTTTGTTTCCGCTCTCCTACTTCACGTCAACGTATTTGATCACAAATCGCTATTTAAGCACACAACTTTTCTGATATCTCAACATTAATGTTGGCAGCATGTTCAAGATCATGCAACAGAGAGAGGTTTTGAAAATGAAATATCGATATACGTGTTGAAAAGATTCTGTGTATGTCGAACATAGCGGGTGATGGACAGTGGACAAGTCTGCGTCATATAGAACGCACATAAAAAAGGAGGTAAGATACAAGGAAACATGGTTTTTAGCCACAAAAATGAGTTAATGTACGCCGACAATTACATAACGACTCGGATATGTTTCTTTATCCAATTTCCATTCTTGACATTTAAAGATTTAAAAAAAAAGACAGAGGACTTCAAAGAAATTTGAGATTGAATAAAAAAGAAATGATTTTTGGGGGATCAAATTCCGTTATTTTTGAACCAATAAAATTTTTAAGAAGAATTCATACTTTTGTGAGAGATTTTTATTTGGCATTTATGGGAGAGTTGCTTGTAAATCGCGTATTTTATTTGTCCAAATGGATAAAAAAAACGATGTTTATGAATGATAAACAGTTTGTAACCATGTTTATCTGTGGATTGCCTGAGGCTGGTAAAACAAAAACAGCTTAATAGCTGTGAGATAAAAGACAGGGCAATTAAATTCAGGAACCCGTATATATACGTATATATATCTGTGGGAAAGTTTTAACCTGACAATATCGACTATTTGATTAGGAGTTATTTTTCTAGTTTTGATAAAGTTATATAGTCTGCGTGCATGTATGTTTTTGAGGCTGAGGAAAGTAGTGGAACGGGATCGATTGCACCATGTTATCGGTACTTATTTTCCGCCATTATACCCGACTGTCTGGGTTACAAGGTAAAGAAGACGGGCATCAATTTGTGTTAGTACAGAATCAGTTGTATTTCTGAATACATCAGGGTTCTTTATGAAGAGATAAAGACACCCTTAGCGATAACATAAGAATCCCCGGGGAGTGCAACAATACGGTAACGTAAATGGACCCCACTAGATGTTTATTAACGACTCTTACCAGCTTGGGAGACGGCCAATTTATTCATGAGTGAAAAGCATATGGCCAGTTGACCATTTCGCCACCGTGGACCGGTTTCTCAGGGCAATCGGTGCACTCCCGCCGCCATACCACAGGAGAATGTACTGGCGCAGACTGAACGGCATCGTCCGGTAACCCTGGGGTGCATATGAAATGATGCGAATATTCATATCTTGCTAGGAGTAACTAGCTGTTTGAAATGACTTATTAAGATCCTTTTGCCATGTTTCACTGTAGAAAGCCATTCAATCTCGATTTATTAATTCAAAACATTTGCAGTATGCTTCAGTTCGTGTGGAACACTCAAACCATGTGAATTTTGAACCACTTTGATAGAATGTTTTTTCTCTTTTCTGCGTCCATCAAAAGAGATAAAACGCCATTCAGGGTTTTTATCTCTGTGACGTACTCTACTCGATAAGCATTATATACAATGTCACGAAAGCTATTGTGTGCTTTAACAAGACATATGATTAGCACAAGAACACAGAACACACAAAGGGGGACAGAATAAATGGTATGCGATACGTCTAAAATTGGAGCAGTCAAGCCCAGCAATATTTTGAACTCCCACTACAGACAGTTCTAAACAATAACAAATTCACACTAGTCAGCCCGTCGTTACTCATAACAGCCTATACATGACGCGGTGTATACATACATAACGATGCACAACATTGTCTCATTTGCATTGTCTGGACCTTCTGGAAATCCAGCCGGAAGATTACGCTGTGATATTGATCGTCTTACGTTGGTCAAAAGTGGACGGGTCAAGAGACGCTACAGATAAACATGCGCACTAGGTGAATTTTGGTCGGTTTAAACTAGATGGTGTTTGGGGATTGTGTAAATATAGGCGGAATAGTGATGCGGGGACAAGAGGGAAATTATGCGGGTGGTACGGGACTGTCGATCCAGTAAATTAGCCAGTGGGCATTCTAGTACAGAAAAACTGATCTGGACAAGATCACTCTAAATCAGTGCCACTTCAGGCCGTGTTTATCCGCGGCTTGAGAAAGCAATCACTATTCGACCTCTTGTCACAAAGTAAGCCGATCGTTTCATGCACTCCAGCTTTGGTCTGCGCGCGTCAAACTTATTTCTTTTCCAAGTAAGTAGCAATCTCATTAGCGCCGAGATTTGTTTTGTGATAGCCGCGTGTTGCAGTTAGCTGCAGACATCACACGAGGTGTTTATTGAAATCGACCTTATACTGGGTTCCCGCCGACGGCGATAGTCGTCTGCTTTTGGTACACGCTTAATACAGTCGTAAAGAAACTTAAGGACGGCTATGGCGTACGTGTACTGAATGACGAACTATGTGAACGGTGAAGCCTTATTCTCAAATGCAAAATCTGCACACCAGTCGAACAAAAGACGTACAAATCGATAGTCAACACAGATTTTACATGTATTTTAGAGATGTCATAATACTAAAATTGGTCAGTGAATGACAGAGATCCAACTCCGACAGCACACATTACCTGAAATCGATGGACTATCCCGCTATACATGTGTATACATATGACTCAAGATGAGATTAATGGGCGGACTATCCCGCTATACATGTGCATACATATGACTCAAGATGAGATTAATGGGCGGACTATCCCGCTATACATGTGCATACATATGACTCAAGATGAGATTAATGGGAGGACTATCCAGTGTATATGTGCACACATATGACTCATGATGAGATTTATGGGCGGACTATCCAGTGTATATGTGCACACATATGACTCAAGATGAGATTAATGGCGGACTATCCAGTGTATATGTGCACACATATCCAACAAGATGAGATTAATGGGAGGACCATCCAGTGTATATGTGCACACATATGCAACAAGATGAGATTAATGGCGGACTATCCCGCTATACATGTGCATACATATGACTCAAGATGAGATTAATGGGCGGACTATCCAGTGTATATGTGCACACATATGCAACAAGATGAGATTAATGGGAGGACTATCTCGCTTTACATGTGCATACACAAGACTTAAGATGAGTTTCATGGACGAACACTGTCGCTGAACATGTATATGTCTCAAGATGATATTAATAGGTGGACTATCCCGATATACACGTGCATACACAAGACGTAAGATGAGTTTCATGGACGAACACAGTCGCTAAACATGTATATGTCTCAAGATGATATTAATTATGTGGACTATCCCGATATACACGTGCATACACAAGACTTAGATGAGTTTCATGGACGAACACTGTCGCTGAACATGTATATGTCTCAAGATGATATTAATGGGTGGACTATCCCGATATACACGTGCATACACAAGACGTAAGATGAGTTTCATGGACGAACACTGTCGCTGAACATGTATATGTCTCAAGATGATATTAATGGGTGGACTATCCCGATATACACGTGCATACACATGACTTGAGATGAGTTTCATGGACGAACACTGTCGCTGAACATGTATATGACTCAAGATGAGATTAATGGGTGGACTATCCCGATATACACGTGCATACACAAGACTTAAGATGAGTTTCATGGACGAACACTGTCGCTGAACATGTATATGTCTCAAGATGATATTAATGGGTGGACTATCCCGATATACACGTGCATACACAAGACTTAAGATGAGTTTCATGGACGAACACTGTCGCTGAACATGTATATGTCTCAAGGTGAGCTTGCATGACAAATGACATTGCTATACATGTACATGTAAACGTATATGACATAACACCAGAGAGATAACGTAAGAATTGCTCAATTCAAATTGCTCAACGAAAAGTCACAAATAACATCCTTATTGCATGTGAAATCGGTGAATAGTTTTTACTTACACTGAAGATATCAATAAAGCCAGCCTTTTTCATACAGCTAGATTACTAACAATTTCACTACCATTTCTGTACGAGCGTCAAATATTATAAGCGTGGAATCCATAAAGACAAATAAAATCCAGTGATGCGAATGATTTTGTAGCTAAAATGACGATATTTTTCTGCTTTGAAGATTTATTCCCGTCCACCCAACCACGTTATTAAACCCCACACTATAACGTTCAAAGTGCTATTTAGCCTAATAATTTTGGATGTGCACCGAATGACGTGTTTTTTTTTTTTCCGGTTTGTTTTTGTCACTCCACTTATCGTAAGTCTAACGACTTTGATAAGAAGCATACGGATGGATCCTAGACGCATGTGTAAGGCGTTTGACCGGCAATCGCAAGTCATCTGAGCAGCAGAGTAAATCAAGCTGTCCTTTCTCAACAGGCCTCCATAATCCTACTTGTAACCACTGAGCAGTGAACATGCCAGTAACAATGAGCGAACCCATCTATCAGTCGTGTCGATGCGTGAAGTCACAGGTCAGGCCAGAGACCGGTCTCCCAGACGATCACATGCCACGCAGCCCAAGGAGAGACTCCCAACCACAGCTCCCAGCAAATCTCTCAAAAGTCTCATTTCTCCCTTAAGATGTTTTCCATTTTTTATCAGTTTTTTCCATATCATAAGTGTTGAGCAGTGCGACGAAAGACGGCGGTGTTTTGCCCGCGACATAAGCCTGTTAGAAGCGTCTTGAGACCATAAATCAGAGTATTGCTGACTTTAATGGGCATACGGTACATTGAAAAAAAATCCATATAGCTGTAAATATGAGGCGTACTGCCACGATATAGCCAACAATGGGCTACAGTTATCAACATGACTCGGTAACCGTCTTCAAGACATTTTATCTTGTCCTCCAGACAAGCTTAGGGATATGAACATGACACACAGTGAGCCAATGAAGAATGAATAACAAGTCAGTCACATTGTCAGTTAGTTCCTTGATTACCTGGCACTCGTTTAGCCCGTCACAGCGTACGAAACCATCCGTCATCTGTCAATCATCATTTCAATCCGTCACTTAAAAAAAAACGTCGTCTGACAAAACAACCAATAGACGTCGCCACAAAATGTAAGTACTGGAGTTTGTATGTAACACTCTGTTTTATTCAGTTGATTAGTGTTTTACGGCTTAGCCAAGAATTTTTCACTTATAAGACGGCGGCCTGTATTATGGCGGGAAGAAAAAGAAGATCCCGGAGGAAACCCACAACCATCCGCAGGTTGTTGACAGACCTTCCTACGTACAGCCGCGGACATTGGACTTGAACTCACACCTGCCGTATTGATGAGAGGTTCCTGTGTCATTGCACCGCACTGGCGTGCTAAGCCTCTCCGCCACTGAGCACCTCCCCTTCCCCCCTCCCCTTTCCCCCCTCCCCTTATCTGTATAACAGGGCTTGGACTCAAGGTAAGTATACTATCTGTGTCTGCAATGGGTATTTGAACTCAAGTTAACTACAGTACCTGCGCCTACAGTGGGTATTTCGACTCCGGTTATCTATGTAATATTTGTCTGTATGACAGGGCTTGAAGTTAAGTTTACTATGGTTCATGTACCTATGTCTAAAGCGAAAGTCCACTTCATAGGTCTCCTTTACCTGCAAACAGGTACCGGCCTATATACCCACGATTGCACATCATTAAAGCCTTGCAGATTGTGGTGTAACAGGAGTGTGTTTCTGTTCCAGTGACGCTGTGTTGTTATGACAAGCACCACATTACGTTGTAAAATGATATATTGCAGAATAGTTTTTCTTGTCAGCCAGAAAAGATTGAGGAAATAATGATAACCAGAAATCTCACAACAGAATAATTACGTTAATGTCACCCGTCACGTTTGGACAGATGAGATGAAGCGAAATACGTCATCTAGTCAGGCGTAATCTAAAGAAAAACGCCGTTTTGCTTGTGATTGCTCACATCAGTTTTAGCTTGATTGATAAGCTGACGGTCGGATTAAATTGTTCGTCAACTGGAAGGGTACATTTTACGAAGCGATAGAAAATCATTCCGCTGGATATAGACTATATGTGGTCTGACTGAGAAACTCTAGGCCTCGTTTCACACACTGCATGGCTCCTGTTTCGTCAAGTGACGGTAGCCTGAGATGATTTTTTCTAAAGTGAAAACACATATTTTTACCATAATTTATTTATTTATTTATTTCCCTGCTGTGCTACGCCATGCCACAGAACATCATAATGGTAATATATGTGTATATGGTTGCATTCAAGCTTATGAGTGAGTCTGCACAAGCACCTGTGAAATATTCTAACTTAAAGTAAACACACGAATAAGCAAGAACTGGATTCGAACACGTGACCTTACTGGTTAAGAGGCTTAATCGCAGTCCGGAATAACCCAGCAGACGGCTTGGCCAGGCAGGGTACTGTTCCCACTGTGTTACAGTAGTATAGTTCGTATCACGAGTTTTCCGATATACGGGTCTCATTCAGGTGTTAACGTTCGTTCAGGTATTCTGTGTTACTAGTAAAAATGTCTGAATCGGTTGTACTGGCTCGCCTTTATTTATTTCTGTTAATCGCGATCAGTTATTCATGAAAGATTTATGAATGGAGTGTAGTCAACACACGCATATATACATGTCTACGTCTTGCCAGTCGACACGCGCACATGTGCATGTCTACGTCTTGCCAGTCGACACACGCACATGTGCATGTCTACGTCTTGCCATGTCTGCTTTCTAAACAGTCACATAAAACGGCAAAAGCTATGCAATTCGTTCTGCCATTCATATTCCACCCTAGCCTCAAAGACGTATTTATGCTGTTTTCTGTAAAATAGGCACCAATGTGCGACATGTTTTCAAATGAACTTTTTAAAACTATCTCCTCGAAAAATCAATAATATCCCAGCCCTTTCAAAAATCATTCTCGCCATTGGTTGTCTGCCTTTGACAAGTTGTTTTTGAACACCCCCAGAAATGCTCTCTGACCCGTCACTCTGTGTCCTGTTTTATCTCCAGTCCTGTCAAACAGGAAGAAGGGGAATCCATTTTCATTTTTCATCGTCGTCGTGACTGATGATCTATCACCGTCGGCCATGACACTCACAGCTCTGTCGTGCGACACCGCGACAGCCGGTCCACATCGTTTTTCCGTTCACCTCTTACATAATTTATCATTAAGCCTAACCGGCGTTTTTTCTCCTCAAGACTCCTCAGACAAGATAAAAGGTAGGAGACGAACTACCTGTCCGTTAGGAAAAAAACTCCACGGAGGTTCCTCCGCCATAGCCCCCCACAACCACCGACGACCCAATCTCTCACCCCTCACCCCCACCCCCATCCCAACAGATTTACGTGAGATTTATATATTAAACCCTCGGCTGATACATCAACACGTTTTGAGTACAAATGACTCATAGAGGCATTAGGTCACGGAGAGCACGAGTCTGGACGAGATTTCGCCACATTTCGCTAGACGCCGTTATGAATGAAAACCAAGAAAAACCCTCTGCTTGTCGACAGCGGTTAAGATATTTACTGTATTCCACTGATATCTGGAGTTCAAGGCTTCCAAAAAAGTTGTTTTGTTGCTGTGTCTTCCTGCTGTTTTCCTTTATATTCATTTATATGTGGTCTAACATTTGTTGGTTTCAGGATGTTTTGCATGTGTTTATTAATTTATTTATTTATTTTCACTGCTGAGTTTTCCACTTCGTGCAAGGTTGTAAATGTCAACTGTCAAAAAGAGAAATAGAATTGAGATACATACTACATACATGTCTGTATCTCGAACACACACGTTTATGTGGGTTTTATCATTCAAAACAGTGGACTGTGAACGTTTCGTACGCACTTTACACACTATACCTTGGAAACAACACAGGCTCCTCACTGTTACGGCCTCTACTAAGACAACTGTTACATTCATGATCAGAGAAATCCAGCTATGCATTACATCGTCACATGACACAGAACCAGTTGGAATTTTATAAATGATGTAAAAGATGGATTCTTCAGTGTATTTATTAAAAATCATTTATCATATTACAATAATAATGGCGCAAAGTTTTAGAGGAGACAAAGGTCAAGCTAGAGTTAATTGACAGTTATACGAAAGACGCTTCGTCATGTTAATTACGCTGTTTAAATGTTATTGTTGGAAATTTCCAATTCTGCGGAGCGGTTGTCACTTTTCATTTGCTCCTATTTAAAATCCAATCGACGTGAAGTATTTGCCCGTTCCGCCATGTGCCTGTGGATAAAGGTTTCAGAAAGCAGCCGGCAAACGGAAGCTTAAGTCTAGCAGTTATACAACATGCTGAGAACAAACTTCGTGAATACTACCCTAAAACCCAAAGCACTAAAGTCCTCAAACAATACCGGTGTTCCAAGAGCAATGAAAATAACACCACCCCTCGGGATTTCAACAGAACAGATGCAAGTTACAGAGGTATAATCCGTAATATTTGCTCAAGCAAATTGCACACAGGGACAAAAAAATAGCGATTGGTATAAGTTACAAAAGGCACGTTCAGGATTTTAAAGAAAACTCTTTTCACTAAGCCTCGATCAAAGAATGGCCGAGCTTGGCTTTTTAAACTCTATTAGGTGCAACACGATCAGGCCTGTCAGTCGCAGAGATCGCAAAATGACCCTCGGGAACCCCAATTAGGCTCCGTGAGCATCAACACGACGAACACAGCATAAATGTCTTAGAGCTCGAAGTGCGCCACGGTGTGGAACAACGCTGTCTATTTCTGCGGCCTGTAATATGATTACGCCGATTGAGTCCGCATGAAAATAGCATTGCGATTGTTCCAAACAATTCATTTTAACACAAATGAACTCAGTGGACAAAGAACACACAAATGTGTCCCAAAATGTAGTCCCAGCTGTCACTGCAAAGGGACTTGTCACAGTGTCGCTTTTATAAAAAGGCCATCATCGTAAAGCTGAAGACTTTTCAGCGTCACGTTGACGTCACAAAAAAAAACTAACAGGGCAACTCAGTTACCTTAACTCAGTCCCCTTAGAAAAACAAGATCGATATATTGTTAGTGGCCTTTCACAAAGCAGACATACACTGCAGACTCGTGAGTTTAAATACAGTTGGTGTTATTGGTAACATAGCTATCTGGATCTAGTAAATGGCATACAGCAAAGGAGATGTATGCAGTTGAGACGTAGGCAATTGATTTTAATAACAACTATATGCTCCAACGATATCCTCGGTCTGGATTACCGTTATGTTTTGTGTGAACAGAACCTTACTTATTTCAAGTGAATTTGTCCTGTACCCAATGTGCTTTAATACGGTCGTACAATATGTCACATTGTCATTAAGCCATGGTGCTGAAGATTATAGCAGCCTCCCTCTCCCCAACTCCCAAGCTCTGTTCGGTTTTCACTCAACATAATGCTGACCGCCATCCTATAAGTGAAATATTCTTGAGTACGGCGTAAAACGCCGATTTAATATAGAAATAAAGAGTATAGGCCATATTTACCCGGAAACGTGTGGAGATTTGCTAACTATATTACGCTGGTGTCTCGTGTATTCGAAAAACCTGTAACTTAATGGAGTACTAGAGTAATCTAACCACGAAAACAACTCAAGAGGTTTGTAAATTTCGTAACCTCTTTGACCCCTTTCGGATAGTTCATATCTTATAGTCCCGACATACTGACTCACCTACCACTACCACTGTATTGCGTTACACGATGTAAATAAAATTTGCAGGTGGGGTTAGCACGCCAGCTCGGCGAATTACCTAAAAGCCTCTCACCAACACGGTCGCTGAGAGTTCAAGTCCAGCTCATGCTAGCTCCCTCTCCAATCATACGTGCCAAGGTCGTCCAGCATCCTGTGGATGGTCATGGGTTTCCCCCGGGCTCTGCCCGGTTTCCTCCCACCATAACGCTGACCGCAGGCGTAAAACTGAAATATTCTTGAATATGAGGTAAAACACCAATCAGATAAAGACGGTCAAATAAATAAAGACTTACAGCATATAAAGCTGTGCCGACAATATGAGTGTTAGCAAATCGATGAAACACGTAACCAATGAAATACGCCCCCCTGTCAATCTGTCTCGCGGTTTATTCCAACTGTTCATGTAAATGTTTAAATCGTAGCAAATTACACCCCTCTTGTCATCATGCCTCTAGCAGATTTAGGTAAAAATACGGTGATGTTATTAGACGTCACTAGTCTTGAATTTCTTTTCAAATTTTTATAACTGAAAACGAGTAATTTGCACGACTGGGGTTATCGATTAGGTCTAATCAAAAAGCATATAAGTTGAGTACTGCTAACATTTCTTTGAAACAGTGTCGTACTTTTTCTCCGTTATAGTGCAGAATACCTAGACAAAAGGATTCGATTCCAAGGTCTAGCGTAGAATTGCACAGCTCTGGCATTTCACTCTAATCGCCCGAGAGGCAGGGTTTGTTGTCTGCTTGATAGACCACATCGAGGACAAACGATTCAAACGCTGGCCACCCCTGCCTCGGTTGTTCAAATCACCAAGCCTCCTGGTCTAATGATGGTCATTTGTTAAGGAAGGTTAAACGCCTAGTCGACTTGTCGACTCTCATTGTACGTGTGTTCTCTCTACGTCACCCCAGAGGGTTCCAAACAACTCAGTTGTGGGAATAGGTTTCGACCACATAACCCGGCGCTGTATAAAATATCTAGGAGTGTCTGTTGACTTTACTTAGAAGTTTTGGCAAGGAGACCATCTTTGCATCGCACAAATCCCACGTCATTTGATTGCGACCGAACCCTCTTTTTGTGACAGCTATTGAATCAGTCTTCCTTTTTAAGCGCCGTCCGAAGGTAAACGTATAGCGGAAAAAGTTTTTTTTTTATTTCTTGTTATATCAATGATCCCAGTTTGAAGAAATTTGTTCAGGGTACACAGGAAGACGTCTGTGAGGTAAATACGAGATGTAAATTAGACTCCGTCAAGGGATGAAATCGGATTTGAGAAGGTAGTGGAATTCAGAAGATGGTATTCAGGTAGAACTGTATTGCCCTGCCACTAGGCTCTTCGTCCAGAAGCTTGGTGAATACAATCAAATAAATAGGATTAGTGGCCGGTTAATTTTCCGATCACTTGGTTTCAGCCCTGCACCATAGTTCTCCGGAATAAAAGCTTTCGGTTGGACGTGAAAGGCGTCTGGACACGTAGGCCGGTGCAGTGCTCGCCTCATGATTAAGGTAAAGAGGCCTGTTCTTGTGCTGGACTGTTCAAAGGTTCCCTAGAAACCTTCTGCCTTCCAAAGGTTGTTGTATAGGTCAATCAGTCTTGTCGTATCGAACAATCTATGTGTAGTAACAGAGAACCATCACGTCACCGATCAATATGCTCAGTCGTCTGTCTCTACATCTACATTTACTTAATTCAACACCAGCACAAGAACATTCCAGGGTAAAGGTGGAGGGTCTTGGGCAGGATGGGGGAGCTGTTTTTCTCGCAGATTGTTGGTCAAAGTAGCCCGCCAAACGGAGTGCGCTATCTCCATAATGTACAAGACGAGGCATTTCGCGGCCGACCTATCTATCGTCTTTCTCTACCCCGTCTTTCTCTCCTGGTTCCACAATAGCATTCATATCCATCAAATCCTTGACGTTCTAATATACTGAAAGTTTCTCCCCGGAAGACATGTTCTCCGAATCCTGACCGAACGAATACAAAGCCGTTCCAGACAGCATTGCGAGAAAATTACTTTCCAGCAAGGGTTGAGCAGCTCAAAGCTTTTCTTCCCCCGACCTCATGTAGCTATCTTTGCATTTAGATTCACTTGTCGGATTTGCCAATAATAATGCGGGTACAGAAGTGAGATGAGAGTAACTGGGTTAGACAAGGGCACGACTTTATAAACAGCTCCCTCCTCAATGTTACAGTAGATGATGAGAACGCTCGTTTGAAGCACAGCTATATCGCCCCACGCCATTGTGAATTTCTCCCCAGCAAGATTTACGACAAATTCAGATTGGTAATGGCACACCAGAAGTCACTGTCAAGTTCAAGTAATATACGAATATGGATATCAGTCTCGGAGAAAACTCCAGTCAGCGTATACAGGTAACAATAAGGCTGATTGAAATAACTCTAACAGTACTCAGCCTGGCCGAAAATGTCATTCACATTTTTACCATGCTAAACGGCATAATTTTGTGGAATCTAGGCGACATCCTTAAAGCAGCCGTAAACCATAATAAATATTTCGGGACAAAAATCGCAAGACGAATTTTCGAGACAACTTTCATTACTTATCACTAAAGGACTATAGAGTGCAGAGAGACAGTCGTACAAGGAGAAGCTCTTCACAGTATGCATGCTTAGCCAACAACACAATACGTAATGGCGATTTGGGTTATTTTATTTCATTACACTCTTACTTCCTTTACGACGTGCAAACTATTAAAACGAGATGTTTCTTACGCTAAGATTACAAAGATTCTCGCCATAATTCTCTTCCAGATAAAAGAGGAGGTCAAACAGAAAAACATGCATGTATTTCATATCAAAATTTAAAAAAATGTCTTGAATTGATGTCCCCAATAAGTATACAAGAAATCAGGTTAGAACTGCATTCAATTAAAGAAACCGGATAAAACGTCTATAAGTGTAATGTGTGTCTCGTAAGAAGGTCGTTTAATACACATTAAAGTTGAGTAATGTAACTGGTGAACCACAGTTCTATATCTATCCTATATCTGTAAACCTGCATTAATGTAGCGTTTAAAAACCTGGGGCCTATTTTTACAGGGGAGATAAGCATTCTATCCACTGAACAAGAGAAGATTTTGTGGAGGTTAACATTTACATGTAGATAACCGGAAATTGACAACTGCCGAACCTTCTCCCTATTCATCAGTAAGCGTAAAATGAAAAAATAAAATAAAACATGAATTTCCAGATATTTATCTCCGTGAGAGACAAATGCAACTGTCTTATATATTAAGCGATGGGTTTTTTTTTACTTCTTTTGCCCATTGGAAGAGTTTCAACGCAATAAAAAGTTTTGCTCGTTGAATTTCAAATGACCCCGCATGTCTTATCAACCCTGGGTTGTCTTCTTTGCAAGGGTAACAGATCCACATTAGAGTCCATTTCATTTCCACAGCTCGGGGAATGGGCGTAAGAAGTCTTCATAATGCCTATTTATATTCTAGGCGGATGATAAGAAATCTGAAGCGATGTCTAGATGAGCTGCCAGGGAAACACGGGTACATTAAATTCACTACGGTGCTCATATCCGTTCGTGAATATTTAAAAGGCTCGCTTGGCACGCAATATCACGGAAGACGCGGTCATAGGTTTATTGGAGTAAGGGACTCATGATGGAACGGAGACGTGGGGAAACAGCTACGGTTGGATAATCTCAAAGAGCTATGTTAATCATGTCCTCTTTTACACAAATGTTTGATAGTTTCAGTGGATTGTGGTGGGGGTGATGGGAGGTATAGGAGCGTTCAGTAAATGCAAAACTTAAGCTGACAGATGTATGGTTTTCTGGACATGATGCCCATTCCCCTTTTAATAGTGCCGTACCAAAAAGAAAAATGTGTCATTTTCTTTGTGATTACAATTTCAGTCCAGTCAAATTGCACCACCTTTCAATCTTCCGCACTCCTATATCCTATGACACCGAAGAGTTCCGATCCATCAGTGACAACTCACTGACGACACGGCTGGCCCATGTCTTTTTTTCACAACACTTTGGTATTGAGTTAGTGTTAGGGTTTGAGTGGTGTCACCCTTATGATCACATGTGGTTGTATGTCCTATAAAACGTATGAGGTGGTGGATGGGGGGTGGGGTGGGGGTGTTGGTATTAATTTGTACTGACTGGCGTTGTTCCGTCCCTACGATGATGTACGCTAGACAGTAAAACGAAGCTGATTCAGAATATTTAGATTATAATAATAACAACAACAACAATAATAATAATAATATTAATTTCCAATCAACTTAGAAAAAATAAAATTAATGCTGACAATAATACTCCGTTATTGAATATGCAAATATAAACATATATACGTGTACAGAGTGGGATTACCTGGATATGATCATTGGTGAGTAGGGTAGCGTTAGCATAAAAGAGGCAGTTCCATAATGGTAAGATATATGGGTTCAAATCCGTACGTAAGTCTTTTTTACTTCTACTATTGGGTCAGTCTTATGGGCGAATTCCAGAGTGACCGAGATAAACCACAAACCTTTGATAAGTTACTGACGAAATTTCTCACGTGTGACGACATACACACCATGTTGCTGAAAGACAATTGGTTTACTGCGAACTGGCTTATAGACTGTGCACTCGCCCACACAATGCGGTATAGACTGTGCAGTCGTCCACACAATGCGGTATAGACTGTGCAGTCGTCCACACAATGTGGTATAGACTGTGCAGTCGTACACACAGTGCAGCATAGATTGTGCAGTAACTCACACAGTGCGGTATAGACTGTGCAGTCGCCCATGTTTATTTGATTGATGTTTCACGCCGTACTCAAAAATATTTCACTTATACGACGGCGGCCAGCATTGTGGTGGAAGGAATCTGGGCAGAGCAGGGGGGGGGGGACCTAAGACCATCCGCAGGTTGCTGCCAGACCTTCGCACGTACACTCGGAGAGGGAGCCCACATGAGCTGGACTTGAACTCAGTGCAACCGCATTGATGGCGTGCCCCCCCCCCCCCCCCTCCCTTTCCCTTGGCCACGAAGCACCCCCCTCCCCCTCCAAGCCGCTCCAACCCCGTGTTTCTACAAATTCCCTGTCCATGACCGAGATTGAAATCTCACCTAGTGTGTCTTCACGATTAAGACAATCGTCTTAACCACTATCAGGATTGTTAAAGGCACTCAGAGTTAAAAAGATATCACCATGTATCAAGCCGTAAAAACCGACAGCTGTTTATCCCCCCCAAAAAAAATAGGATGAGCAATGCGTGTTTATTGTGATGGATTGCAGTGTCTCGGGCTGGCTGGACAAGGCTTTTAACGACGTCCCGGAGGACATGGATCCCTCAAACAGGCAAATGGCCAGTGACTGACACAGCGGAGAGGAGCAGGCCCCCTTTACTCTCTCAGCGGGACACGGTGTCAATCATTTTCCACTTTCAAAGAAACTTCTGCAGTTTCCAGCGTCATTTATTTACAGACAAAAAAGACATCAGAATTGTCCTTATGGACCTATGCGCACAGTATGCACAGAAGAAATCTTGGGTAAAATGTATTACTGAGACAGGGTCTGGTGATATACTAACTGTCGCCGACAGTTATAGGGCCGTCAATGGGCCTTGAGATGTCAGTTAGTCGTGGTGGGAAGGCGTTAATGGTGACATTTGCACAAAACAGAAGGCACCGCGATGACATAGGCGAAAAATGTTCCTGATAATTGAGGCTTAATTACAAACTGTTTGTAAGTCGCTTTTAACATTATCTGGTTTAAAACTTTGAAAACGCATTCTTTGATGGTGTTTATGTTGAAGTCTATGGGTGTACGTGTGAAAAATACCATAAATTGAATGCATTTTCTTTTGCGAACTTAGCCGTGCATCTGCATTAAACGTTCAATGGCTTCACAGCTTTAAAGTTTTCTATTGACAGTCCTGTATTTCGTAAAATACAGCCAATGGAGTTAGTGTTAATTGTCTCTATCAGCTAAAGAAACCCGCTTGCGGGATGGGTGTTTGTGGTGTGTACGGTACTAACAAAATACAGGAGAGAGTGTTAATAACGCAGTCTGGAGGTTTATCATATGGATGCGCGGCTATATGCACTCGGGAACAGTAGAATAGATGTTCACTCTTCGAAAGAGCATCCCGTCAAACTCTACCAACAGTGTTATGACTTACTGTAGCGGTGGAAACACCATCTGGGCGTCTTCACGAAAGACCGTTGAAAGTCTTCAGCAATTACCATTTATCTTAACGTATACTTTAGCGGCAGGGTTAAAACAGACAGTTGGCGAACCCGAGCTCGGAACAATGTATTTGCCCTTGTCAAGTTACAACCTCTTCTTTTTCCCCTCCAAGAGACTGTATTGTGTACATCTCATTGTGTGTCTGCGTTTGGATAGTCTGCATCCGGGAAAAGAAAGAACAAAGATGTAGGAATACCCTCATCAAGTGGCACTGTGATCGTTCCATAGACAATTTCATACTGTACTATAGTCTCTATTCTGAAGTGAAAAGTCCATCTCATTTCAACAAAATGTTGTTGACGTTTTCAGGGTTTTGTCTGAAACTTGGCACTTCAACAGAAACTTGCACTCAAATTGCCTGATAAATATTGGCTTTGACAACATAACCAAGTGAGTAATGTTTAGGGGAATGTGTGTGCGTGTGTGAACATCGTTAAACAAAAAAAAACAATTTTTGAAGTCTATAAATTACAAAGGCATATGTACAGAGGTATGAGCTATGACACCACGAATACTATGTATAGCTCGAAAAAATGACCGAAGAGCGAACACACGCTCCGACGCATGCGCATTCGGAACTTACGCGCCACGGTCAAGAACGCCGAGGACATCATCCCTAAGAAGAAGACTACACAGAACAACAACAACGTCAGCATCTTATAGATCTGATTGTCACAATTATAAAGTTTTTATGAAAACTAAATTATGTACACTTTTATATTGAAGTAAACCATCCACTATGAAAATGAATCATGAAAGAAGGAGAAATGTAATAAAATCTTGAAAACTAGCTGACACGAATACTTTATCTATGCAAGGCAGTTTGGGTTAAGGATGATGAGAAATACCCCAGCTTGACAGGCACTCCATAGACGTGCTAACCAAGTTGAACAAGTGATCCCAGTGGCCACAGAATGCAATGAACATAAGGCAAAAGACACGTTATCTCACTAGGCCAGAACCCCTGTTTCGTTGTGCTTTGAAGTCGAGATTGACGCCGTACTTAAGAATTTTCACTTCTGTGACGTCTGTCAGCTTTTTGGGCGGAAGGATCCCGAGTGCCGGAAGTTAACAACTGCTAGTCGCAAGGAACTTGACATACCTCTTGACTTGGAGCCTCAACCAAACCTGCGAAGGCTGGGTTCGAAATCATGAGCACGTTGACCAGGGTCTGACAGCTGCAGAGAGTCAACGGTCTACCGAGGGCCCATTGAAGGCTTGACGAGTTTCGAGTGTTTTCCTAGAGTCTGATCAGAACGGGCTATTCGTGACCAGACTGTGATGCCGCGTGGTCAGATTTTGAAAACAGGGTAACGGCAGAGTGGAACACGCTTTATCCCTAAAAGGCTTATCTGGGGATTATTAGGTGTTCGCTGGGCACGTTAACAGGCTTAACACTCTTCTTTAATAAAACGTTTTAACGTCTCAGACGGTAAAAGCAAATTCCCAGACCTGCCGGTAACAGCAGTGATGTTTCACGCGGGTGGATCAGATTTGGACGCTGATGGTGGGCGAGATAGTATGACAACACATTGTTAGTTTACCCTCTCTGGCTTAATCTTTCTTAATTATATTACATGAATTGTAGGTGTGGTGTTCCGCCCACATTTGCATGCATGTAGTAGAATGAATTCAACATTACCGACAGATTGAGTGGTTTATTAACATTTGCAATAGCTACTTTAGTAAACTTCTGAATTGAAATAGGATTTATACGCTATATTTAAGGACAAATGTAACAATTTCCAGAAATACATTCGCTCATTGAATGAATTATGTTTAACCCCGTACATATTCATTTTTCACGATCGCCATGTATATATATCTATACCGCACACTGTTTCTGAGCGTTCGAAGTAAACCACTGCACCTCACCAGAATGTATTCAAGTGGTCACGGATGTCTACAGGTCACATGTCAACAAGTTAACATCATGTGAGAAAAACTTTGAATTTGTTTCAGGCACTTAACACCAGAGTAAGCCCGTGGATCTGCCGAATACTGGTGCAAGCACAACACATGGGTCATCGGCTATAATACATGTATACAAATAACGTTCCTCGGTGATCAATTTTAACTGATCGATCGGGTATGGATTGGTTGATCGATACGAAATGTTACGCAGCTGCCCCAAAATCTGACATCCATTGTGTGTCAAGTTAAAGGGTAGCATGACCAAAACATAGCGTTCGTAACGCACTGACCTAATTCGTGGGGATCAAAATGAAAATGGATTCCATGCCTAACGACAATTAAATGTCGTTTGCTATTTGCTGCGAGGGATCGTGAAAATGACCCCCGCGGAGCGAGCAGGTCCTGTATGAGTCCATGAAGGAGAGGATAGGGAGTGTTAGGCTATCCTGTTATCAGGACTAGCTTGTTAAATGAACATGTTAGTAATTACCCGATTTGCGCAAAAGACCCGGCCCTTACATAAAATTCCACTTAGAGCTTTTCTGCGATCCGTTGTTTCCACGGAAGCATTAGCGCGTGGAAGTGTTGGGCCTGGCCAGGGCAGTATAATGGGTGAACACGCGGACAGGAGCTAAACCAAGACATCTTAGGCTTTGAGTTTCCCTCCGGGGGCCCGCTTGGCTATTAAATTAAAAGGTTGTCCGTGTTGTTGTCCCAATGATAATGCCTTGTCGATCGAATAAACACGTTTCATCTCAAAGAGCCGTATCTGCTAACAAAGCTGAAGTAGAAGCCGCATGGATAGCCCCCTTCCTAGGCTTATAGACCACTTCCAATGGCCTTTTCGTCTGGTATGAACGCTTTAACCCCTTGACCCCTAACATATCTCTCAGTCAAACCTAGCGGCACTCTGTGGTCATCCATCTAGCCCACAGGCTGTGGTCTCACAACACTTTATTGGCTTTCAGAATGACGCGAAAATCCTTGTCTACATCCACTAAGCATGTGCAAGACACATTCTTGTAAAGACCTGAGCTCAGTTTCCTTTGAAGATCCTCAGAAGCTCAAGACCACATGGCACAGACATGGAAACACATTCATTGTAAAGCCCTGCAAGCGTGATGAGTCCTTGTGTCTTCCCTTTCGGTCACAGCCATTATCTTTCGTTCAGGACTATACGAAAAGTGTAGGACCTTGCTAAAGTTCGAGATCAATTGTTGAGTATTCGCATTAAATTTCCACAACATTTTCCCATCAAAATGTTTTCCGGGCTCTCTTTGTTTTAAAATACTCTATAACATAAATGAACCGCCACAGTATCTTCATTAATTTGATGCTGCATATGAATTTTATAAAGCCTTAGATAGCAAAAATTGTTGTGAAGAAAGGGATTACCAGAAGGCGTATGCTGAGGACATTAAACTTAAAAGCAGAATTGGCATCTAGTTTTAAAATTTTTCACAAAAAGGTTCCCATCACGTAGATAACATTTCCAAGTCTACCTTCAAACTTTAGTATAATACGGATATGTCAAGACCGATTTTATAGCTTTTGCTTTTCTGAAATAATATAATAATCGGCGTTTTCAAAACAATCTACTGTATCTGTTGGTGTACAAACGTTAATGACAAGTAATATGAAACGAAAGGCAGCATTTGTATGGCGCTAACTGTCTATCACACCGTTGCCATCGTGTTTACCGTTTCTCTGACAAAACACATGTACTACTCATCTTTGAGTTGACAAACCATAGATTTTGACGTGAACCTTCTGGAACCGCTAAGTGCTGTTGTAGGTTACAAAAAGATCCGTTAAGCATCTGCTGCTTCTCGCTGTAATGGCGGACTGCAGCAGGGTTGTTCATTAGTCACAAGTCGTGCGTTAATTGCCTAAATTGGGCGACAATGTGCCGATATGATGTACGATGAGCATGATTCGCTTGAATTGTGATCCACGTGGCGTGCATAGGCAGTACGTGTATTTGTGCTCGGCCAGAAATGAGCATAACAGCTTCCTCAGTGTAAACGTCCATTCTACCAAACCTTTCAGATAAAGTGAACGGATATGCTATAGGATTGACCTCGGTTTTGTGAAGTGTTGGTGAACCTATAACTGGTGGTTGTGTCCACCCAATCTCGCTTATTAAGACATGACAACAACGACATGAAACTATTACACATAGCTGACCAATGATAAACCCAACTCTCAGCAATAACTCTCAGCAATACTGTTGCAAACAGTTCAAGCGGATGTTCCACAGACTAGTTGCATATGTGCAATTGTTCTTCATGGCGTCACAATTGTTGTCACCGATAATGCAATCATAAGTACAACATTCAAGAGGAGTGATAAGCCAGTGTGAGCTTACATGCATCCAAGGTAGTGTATTCTTCCCACCATCTAAATCAGTCGTTTGGCGCAATCAACAAGACAGCATTCGAAAGAAAATATATTGTTAATTTGCAGAAAGGTGAATCCCTGAGAGTTGGACGCTGTTTTAGCAAATGTAGACGACAATGAGGTCCAAAGGAAGGCTATGTGTCCAGAAATCATCGCCTTTCTGCATATAATTGGATGTTTACATGATGCTATCTCTGAAAAAAAGAAAACGAACCGCATCCGTATGCGTTTGGGTTAAGTCAAGAAATATATAAACTGACACACAAATGTGAAAGACAGTTAATGTAGAAGACCGAAAATGTAAAATTGAAGAATATGTTTCTAGACTTCATGGCATAGCCTATCCCCATACTATCGATGTTTACAGGTTGTTTTTCCAACGGAATACGAACCGCCTATTCGCATGCTTTTTTGAGACAGACCTCAAACTGGGAAAGCGTATATTTGGATTGACGTAATAGGCCAATGTCCTCCCTCTGTCTAGGTTGAAACTGGTCATTAACCATGGTGAATCGCTCCATGTCTGGCGTTCGCTGGAGAGAATTAGGTAATAGAATGCCACTTCCCTGTTTACCATCTACATTAGAGCTCAACACAAATTAAACCAGCTTATTGTCACATCGCCCTAAAAACACAGATTTTATTGTTCGCGTAAATGACACTTGGTTTAAGTTCTCGCAAAGAAAGCGGATTTTATTCTTTTCACTTATCTTTGAACAAAATAAACTCGATTCCATGGGGCTGTTTGATTTGCTTTACGACGCACGTGATGAGGGTCGAGTTTGCCACGTGCTAAGAGAATGGAAACCTCCAATGAGAATAGGTGGACTGAAAAAATCCAGACCAGTGAGCATGTGAAAGGCTTCACCAGAATGAAAGGAAAAGTAACTGAGTGTGAATTGGGCCATCCGGCACAAAGTCCATGGTTGTCCAAATTATTCAAATTCAATTGATAAACCTTCACTTTATTGTTAAACCGAAAAAAAGTATCCATGTTACCACTCAAACCATTGTCTACAGTGACTTCATAACGAACAAAATATCCGACTTCTATAACAAACTAAATCGCTAGTGTTGTCTTAAATTATAGATTGCCCATAAATTCCGATTTTAGATCACAAAGAAACATTATGCCGAAAAGGGTGCCAATGCCAGAATCTATTCACATGCTGAAACGGTTTTGTGGATTAACAAAAATCTTCACGGTGCCCCACTGTTATGTACTTGCTCACTTTTACCAGGCATTGCATACAAGCTTTAAGATACGTCGGAATGCAAGCAGTGTTCATTTAAGACTTAAAACACGTTCCTTGTCAATTTCTACAGAACTGCGAATTGCACAACTATAATTTAAAGAGTGACATTTATTAGCGGCTAGATCCTAACCTTGGTTAACTAGCTGCATGTTGCCTTGTTGACCCAGAAATGAAAATGAACGGCGTGTTGTGTTAAAGTGAATATAAAGTCTGCCAGTATATATATTTAGAAAAAGTGAGACAGGACAGAGTTGTCACAGAAAAATATGTAAAAAATTCTATACAGTTTTGAAAGCTCAGAAGATGAAGTTCAGCATTGGGGGTATGACACTGACGGACAATTTACTCCGAGCAGCCATGTTGTAGAAGCCCTCATGAACTTATGAACGCTGGAAACGTCACGTGATAATTGACTGTCACGTCAAAAAGCCTATTAGTTCTCGATTGTCAGTGTGGTTTCTTATAGTGGATAGACAGACATCGATGCAATGAATTGTATTTTGCGGTTAGTTTAAGTGTTGAACTGATGCATTTAGGACCACACACTTATGAACAGGGAACTGAGAACGGCTGCCCGTGTCACAATGCGTACATGTTGGGCAGAATACTGCAGTAACTTGTCCCGGTGAGCTGGCAAGAAAATCGCCTGGGGGGAATCATTGCTTGAAGACAAATATTGTGACTTTGCATTATTTTCTTCAGCAAAGTCAGATTTATTACCAAAATATCTTTCAAAATCTGAAAGAAAGAGACTGTTATCAGTGAGAATGCCCTGCTATGTTCGGTAAATTCCCTGAAGTCGGTACAGCCAGCTAGGTGAAAAGCTTACACCCATGTAGAACGAGGACGAGCAGGGCACCAAAACACGAGGCTTGTATACACGAATAGCCCAAACTAAAAGAAACATCGGCCCGTTGAACATGGAAACAGTTGAACAGTTGATACTCTTGGGTTGGGTATCAGGCGTTTTTGTTTGTATTTTCTCACTGTGACATAGTTTAATACCGATGGTACGGGAGAGCTCCTAGGTTTTGTGACGTCACTCTAGAAAGCTATAACATGGAAAAATGGTGTCGCCAAATGAGTGGCTAGGTAATGACGATTGTTTGCTATTTATCTTGTTGACAAGCAGTGGAGATTTTGTTAAACATGTTCAGAAAATTTCTGGAAAACTAGTTTATTAATTAATTCAGCTTTAGTGATTGACTTTATGTTCACTTTAAGTCAACTTGGTGCAAGAAGACCTTCAACAAGACCTGAAAATGTAGGATTTTGCTGGGTTTGAAGACATTCGTCAATTGTACTCCATTTTCTGTACAGGGCTCTTCGTGAGCCATTTTCTGGAGACGTTATTTTTGAGCTTGTATCGCTCATTTTCTCTTTGTGGCATTACGTACATTTCATCCCAGTTTATCCTGAAAGTGACTTTGTTTATATTTCCAAGGAAACATACATCGACAGCTCGGCATCACGGACACTATTGTCAACCCGTCCGCCCCAAGAAGTTAAACATTTTCAGACGACTGGGGAATAAACCACGTATCGAACTGTCATCCGTAGATTGAGGAATTCATCTTAACTGTAGATTCTATATTTACGTCGATTGACTTGCCTTTTGAAGCCGGAACATTCTGTAAGATACTATATACCTTTATTGCCAGTTGTATTATTTATCTCTTTTGTTAAAATATATGCATTGAACTCATTCATGCGTCTTCATGTTTCTTTGTTTGATCTTGTGTAAGGCCTATCGCTGATATGAGGTTTAAACAAGCCAGTTGTTTCTCACCTTCACTCTCCCATAATGTTACCCTTACACATATGGCGATGAATGAATGCTTACGTCATACGTCGTACTTGACTAATTTTAGTCATCTGACGACAAAGAGTGTCTTCGTGTGGCTGGGCTAGTCCATGACGCCAAAGTGCTAGCATACATGGCACTGTAAATGTAGTACAGTGAAATATGTGGTCGTTGAGTCTGTTGAAAATTGCTAATATAAAGCAACGATAAGACATTAACTGTTAGAGAGCAAGAATCTGGATTGTAAAATGTCACATATACCATAGACATGCAAATATGTGGTCCAAGGATAATAGGAAAATGACAAGTGTTGAGAACCGATGAAACATCAATTATTAAACAGGAGATATTACAATGTACCACATAGAGGTCCTGAGAGACCCATACAAAGCAAAAACCTTGTCCATGAAGGTAGGTCCATTTCTATCGACGATGTAGATAGATCTGTGTGGGTTGAAATACGAAACAGCGGCGTTAACTAAATTACACGCCGACCATTCACAACGCACTGTTGAGCTTGCGCATTGAGCAGTGTCGGGATCACTAGTACTTCTCAATATTTTACGACTAGCTTTAAACGCGGTTGAGACAGTATTCTTCTTTCGCCCCCAGGCCGAGGAGAGTTATGTGCCTCTCGGTGTAAGAACTCAGACCATAATGAAGGCTGAAGGAAGCTGTATTCTTGCATAGACAGCGATCAATGCAAGCACGCAGTTTCAGGAGGTGTTTTAGGTGCAACGCGTAAACTGTGGTTAATTTCGTTGGCCGTGTGTTCAAAAGAGTTAGGTTTGTTGACAAAAGCCAGTTACGGCTACCTCCAAAGTGCCAGATGGGATATGGAAGGAACCAGTCGAAGTCGTCGAGAAGGAAAATATCGCCTTTTCTGTGCATTAAGATAGGGACAAAGGTGTAATCCTAGCATTGCTGTCATCGCTCCAGCGCCTTAAGAAATTCCCGCCATTAACTAATGAAATTCCCCATGTTGAAGCCTTCTTCCAGACCGTCGACATACGATCATCCGGGCACTTAATTTATCACTGGGAAAGGGGCTTTCGGAGCTGCTCGCTGTTTTCTCTACGCGAGAAGCAGCTGCAGACAGTGGCCACCTGACAATCCGAAGCGATCCATCTTGAAGTTTTCCCCAGCACCGAACACTGCAAGCATTTTACCTCCTAATTCGTTCCCTAGCACGCTCCAATTACGTAACGCCGATGAAAAGTTCGTTAAGCCCGAACGTATAAGACTTCGTCGTTTTTGTGGTTTTGGTGGAAAGCAATTCATCTGCTGATTCCGTTGTCGCTGTGTACGTAACTGCAAGGCATTAGAATCTTATCAGCCTGCGCTTCCGGTGAACAGCTTCTCACTTAGAACAGCAGATCCATTGCATCGTCCACTGTGCTGCAATTCAATAAGCAGCTTGATTCACACCTACATGCAAAGAACTTCGATAAACGGAGAGCATCCAGATTTGTGTCATCACGCAATCGGTGAAAAGGACTGTTCGTAGCGATACGCTTTGATGACCAAAATAACTGACTAAAGCGGTGAATTGTCACTACAGCGGTATGTGATGAATAGTGGTTTAGCTGAAGAATTTAGAAAGCGTCTTTGACGAACTTTCGTAACTACACCAAAGTCGCACGACTTGTAATTAGAAAACTTCAGGCTGTACACACGATGTATTACAGAGCATATACTACTATACCGGAGTTGCGGTGAACGTCATTAACAAAATTAAATGCTAAGGTGACACAGTGTACAGTAATGGAACATGTGGCATGTAGTGCAATGATACTGCCTTTCAATTTCGAAAGATGCAAGAAAAGTATGCAGGGCAAATTTTAAAGACATTAACACTATGCTACTTCATAACGATCCTCATTAGTTAAGCCCGAAGTTAAAAAGAATTTTGGACTCAAGATGCGCCATTGTTAAACAGAACAGATGTTTAGTTCATGGATATTCATGTCACACAACACAAAATTAAGTCAAGGGTGTATTTTGGATTACAGCAGAGAAGATGTTTGCGTACAGGTTAGGGCGTCATGTTTGTATTCGTTGGGCCAGGTTGTCAGGCTTGGGTGCAGCGTTAGGAGTTCGCTAGAAGTGATAAAGCGAATGTTTAACTAATGACCTTGGCCGGCTGCTGTGTTCAGGTGGTCCTTTACCTGCAGGAGTACCGCTAAACCCACGACCGAGTGGCCATTAGCGTCAGTCATAAATTAACACGTTCTCTTATCTGTCTATTGGGAAAGCTGAAAAAAGAACTCCCTAGCGCCGTCTGTTACAAGCACGTCGAAATCAAGTGAATACCAATCATCGAAGAACTACAAACCAAAATGGAACCATGCATCCACTTTCTAGCCTGACAATGTCTGTGAATTCATTTTAAGTTCTAACGGTGAAAAAAAAATACAGACCGGCGTCAGCTGGCGACCAAACGCCCCGTCATTCATAACTCTGATATCTACAACTTCACCCTCAGTATCATTATTTAATTAGGCATAAATTCTGATGCGATGATACATGTTTAATAGATGTCGGTAAACATGGCTTTCCATTAAAGCAACAGCTGCTTAAGCAGACGATATAATCATTAGGTCTGTACGACTGCTTGGGAGGTTCATTCTTTTGCAACAAACCTAAACCCTTTTGCCAAGAATCTCATACCCGGAACAGGCCTTCTGTTTCTAATTTCAGCACGGGAGAACATTTTGAAAACAGAATCAGCTGTCGACTCTGAAAAAATTACAGTACGCGCAAAAAAATACTTATGCCTTCAGGCATCAGGAAAACCCGTTGATTAGATTATTGTTAAGTAACAGAACACTGATCAACACCGAAAGACAATTGGTTTGAGGCCACTAGGTAAATTCAGATCACTTGAGGTCGATTTCGTCCTAAATCTTAACCTATTTCAGTCTTCATTTTTCATGGTGAAAGTTAAAAATGTAAATAATCCAGTAAAACAAAATTGCCGTCCGCAAAGCATAAACCAATGTTCCTGAACGAACTGTTTCTTGTGACCATGCATTCACTTCTTTTTTTATTGATTGCTGTCTTTGATGTTTAGTAATTTGGATTACTAAAAGAAACTTGGGTGCTCGGAAAAAATCACCAACTTTTGGCATGTTACTGACGAATGTGGGTGGGAGACAAGCGGTATTCAACAAACCCAAAGCTTCCAGCTATGATCCGGTGATCCCTATATCTAAGGGCCACAGATAGAAGGGCCGCTGTAATCTATAGATGATTTAGATGTTGTTCTATTTACTATACTATACTGATTGTTATATTTTTCAAACTAATTTATAATTCTTATTTCCGACGTTGTATAGTTACAGTAATTAATTACTAATGCAGCGACTGGGTTTCATAGATACAGGATGGATGCTCTGTTTACCGGTGACTTTGGCATTATCCTGATACTAATGGGTTTTTCCTCATCCGATTTGTATTGGACACCGAATCACAAAACAACTAAGGCTAGGTCCATTACGACATCTTTAGGCAACTTGCATTGTATTGCGATAGTCAGTCTGTGTACGTGGGCAGAACAGTTTTCTGTAGTCCATTGTATTGTAGTCATACAGTCGAGGCGTATTTATAAGTTATCCGCCTGTGTCACGGTAGTAAAGCAAGAACACAGAAGGAAAGCTTACATGCGCTTTATAAATATTCATTATTCTATAAGAAGGCTTCTGCAAAAGCCGAAGTCGGAGACTGAATAACGGCAGTAAGAGTATCAATAATATCGCTATGGGTATTATCACTGACTGATTTATTGTTCCCGTGTTGACATACCAAGGGACGGGGGGGGGGGGGGGGGGGGGTGAGTACAAAAAACTTCTTGTCCTTGTCAGTTGTAGGCAGTAAGGATTGTAAGGTTCATTGAGCTGACTTACAGATTGAGGAAACATGCGCAGTGAGCAAGCTGTAAGAACGGGTACTAGGGACTGACGAGGGTTTCCCCTTCTCATTGTTAAATTGTTCAGCTGATATTTCACTTCGGTCTCTTGACTGCAATTTGTACAGTAACTGCTCGTGTCGAACATCCTTTAGTTCGGGATTGTGATAGTTCAGAAGTACTTTGCACATAAAACTGTGCGATCTAAATGTAAGTCTCGGCTCTAGATTGTACAATAAAAAATAAGTGTTTTTTTTCTGGGTCACCATTCCAAAAAGTTGGAATAAATCCCTTCTCCCGTACTAACAAGGTGGGCGTTTGGCCTTGACCTTACCGGGTTGGGGATCATAGCAGGGCACCCGAGGAGTCAATTAAGTTTGTGCCGTTGGAGATGGTGTTCGACAAGAGTAGAGGCTTGGAAGGAGGCGCTCAAGGGATTTTATTGGGTTCTTCCAAATCTATTCCATTGCCAGCCAAAGCTGCACTCCTTCGATCTGAGACAGCTATGGAATCCCATTAAAATATCTCTTATAGCCCATCATAGAGACTTGACATTTGATATCATAAAAATCCGATATATGCCAGTCCAAGGATATTGAGATGAGAGTACAGGTACAAACAATACTAAAGCAAGACGAACCCAAAAGGCACCTATAGACTGTCTCGAAAATCCGGCTCCAAGACCACTTGACTACCGGCGTCACCAGCTCTAAAGGCTTGTATTCACCGTGCAGCCTGCGGCAATAGGTAATGCCAAAAGAATTCGCTCCTGCCACAGTACGGCGCGGTAGTTGCTGTGCGCAAGGAACGCAATAAAATGAGAGGCAGTGATGCGCTGGACGTAAGATAATGAATAAAATCTTAATTTATTTAGTAGCTGACAATTTCCTCGCCTAGACAAGAAATATAAAAGTGTATGTCAGAAAAAAGAGAAATGGTTAACTTTAGGCAGTGCCGAGCGAATTTGGCACATTGATACATATTCGTAGCTACACGTTTTCAATGAATGTTCCATTCAATGATTTATTGATGTACATGTGCAGAATATATAAGATATGAATAGTTGGTGAAATGATAAAGCCAGATTTTACACTCTCAACTGTAAAAAAGAAATCTACATGTATGTTTAATTCATAAATCTTTAATAGATAAATAAGTCAAAAATAACGAGTGTATACGTCTTTTAATATTGTCCGAACGGCGTGCATGAAGTATCCTTATAATACTCTAGATGTACACATCGCTATGAACAAATTACTAATTTATTTCTCTATGCTAAAAGCGAAAAGTCCAGTGCTAATAATTTCGCCAGATAGTGCCATCTTCATTGAGGGTCAACGTCTAAGATGAATGCCTATAGCTACACATATAGATGGCTTGATGTTGATATATTGACCGAGCACCTCGTTTTATTCGCTATATAAAGTCGTTTGTACCAAGTACTGATACAATGAAACGTCTTCATTATAAGCAAAACAAAGAACGTCTGTTCAGAACGTCAAGTTAAGCAGCCGATATCAATCGTCCTATTTCTTTATTTCTTCTTCAAGTCAACTCCTACTGAAGTTATTGCAAAAGACCACATCCAACTACATATTCCCAGCTGGACACATAGCATGCAGACGGACATGGTGTTGAATCCCGTGCCGAAATCTTGTGCCATTCTCATTGGATCCCTAGTTCCAGACTTTTTATCACCAAAACTAGAGGGATGCATGACGCCAACAGCGTGGTACGCGGGCAAACCCAACAGCTCCAGTTAAAAGTAAAACCGTGTTGTTGATGTGTAAATGCTATGGTCTCCGGTGTACAATAATAATCTCCACACATCGTAAAACGCCCAAGAATGGGGTTTGTATAAGTCGCCATCGTCTAGGTAGCCCCATCCAGCAGCACAGAATTGCCTTTAAAACCATATGCACCTACCACTCAGTGAACACGATATTCCGTCTCGGCCGTCAGTGGCATTAAAGTGTTAAATGAGTGTGTTTATTTACTTACGTATTTGATTTAGATTTTACTCTATACTCAATGACATCTCATTCATGTGAGAACTTGTGATATGGCGTGTAAGCACAGACCAGAAGAATTTGTCGATCATAAAATGGAAAGTCTCCTAAGTTACAGTCGCAGCATGACTAGTGGTAGATAGTTGTCTTGATTTTTCGCCTCATTAACCAAGGGCTGGTAAAGACTACATGATATGGAGTAAACGTGAGCAACGAAAACACTCTGATTATGGTCTCACGTAACCGGAATCCGGCTTCTTGTCAACTTACCTCCGTTAGAAATATATTCTGACAGTTCATGTAATGGCATAAATAGCAAGGAATTACGCGCCCCCTAGCAGCATGGCTTAAGCAGAATTAAGTACAAAAAATGAAGTGATGTTAATTGTAATTCATTAGACGTCCCTGGTGTTGGAACATCCTTCTAATGACGACCCTGACAAACCTGACTTTGGGCACAGACCTTGTAGATTCACCACTGTAGCTGTTCGTGGGGCCATGAGTAAAATTAGCGTTTGTGTGCCCGCTTGAGGGATCTAATGTCCGTTGAAGGCCATTTGTCTGCCATGAGTATAGTGTGCATAACTGTGTAATATGTCATCACACGTGGCAAAACAAATGTTTGTGGTTTCTCCCGATCATTCCGGTTTCACTCACTCATAAATCTTTATAGAGATCAGACAATATATATAAAATTTATACTCCAACAGGACTGGGATTCGAACACGCGACCTCCCGCCTACAGAAAACTGCATAACCAATCCGCCAACCTCTGTGCGGACATTATCGATTGTAATAACCAACCTAACTGAAAAAGCCTTAGATATTTTGAGATGTTAATCTCTTTTTCGCGAATTTACTGCCACCCTCCACCCCACCCAGGGTTTACGCAACTAGATTCATGTTGTTTCCCAGTCTCTATTTTCCCCTGACATTTTCACACATGGAGTGAAATTTGATGAGGGGAATTCCCATCAGAATTAGGCATTATTGATTGGCGTGATCTCTGCAACCCTTGTGTGTATCTAGGGTGTATTTGGGAATAGCTACACGATGCACCCAACCGGAGATAAACTACTAGTCCCGAGTACGCAATTAGGGAAAAAATCTCGACTCGCCAAGTGGAATAAATTCAAGAAATATCCTACAACCATTACATGTCCAAGAGCTATGTTTTTCACTTAGATTAATCCCATTGGGTTCCACCGAGCAAAGAACTCTGAACTTTAATCCTGCCTGCATTTCAAAGGCCATTGTCCTCGTTGCTTTGACTGGCTGAAACTCGTCGTCCGGCGTGTTCACTGCTAACACCACATCCGGATTGAAGAAAACCCTTAAGTGTACAATGATAAACACATGTACTGTCAGCCATTACCGGCCCAGAAAGAGCTTTTCATGCAGCCCGTAAGCTGGCGTTAAGTCTCTTCGCCCATTTACCAAAAACAGAGGTTTCTTTGGCCGCCCGAACTTCATCGGCTAACGTCTTATTTACTACTGGAAGCCGTCGACCTAACAACATAAAAGACCCCCAGCTCTCAGCGGCTTAAGCACTGAAATGTTTAACTCTCCCACTATGGCCTTTTCTTACACGAGAAGCAAAGAGAGGTAGAAACTGGCGGTATGTAAAATGGCGCGGCGATTGAAAACAAGGTGCTAAAGCGGCAACTATACGATTTGATCGCCCGAAAAAGTGATTTTTATCCTTCGATCCAATCCTCTCTCTTTCTCTCTTACGCCTATCCCTTTTTCCATTTCGCATTGCCAAGCAACACCCCCAGTCCCCGTTTCGCCCACAACATGGGCAAACAGTCCTCCAATTCGGACCTAGAGCTATGCGGGGAACATTTTAAGTTACCCTATAATCGATCTCGGACTAAGCAGTTAACATTTTTTTCCTCCGCAGTTCTCGCTTTTCGAGGTTGCCAGTTGCTGTGGTTTGGCGCGAATATCCAGCCGAATTACTCGTCTTCTGTAAATAATGATCCGAAAAAAATGCTCCAACCAGAAACCGCCCGACTGTCCATTCCCAGGACGACAAATTTCGGTTTTCAATCTGTTACTGTAGACTTTCGGACTCCACAGAGAGGGAATGCCAAAAACTCAGTATTTATGACAGCCCGGTCAACTCCAATGGATTGATTCGAAAGATTGATTTTCCAGAGAATGACAAGGAATATCATACATGTATACCAATGTGTAATGTTACAGCGTAACGCTACGTGCATTAAACAAAGTTTGGTTTAAGGTCCAAAAGACAGTAAGCCATCTAAAGCATTTGATTTGAATACTGATTATACCCATTCGTCTAGAACATCCTTTACCTTTTCCCAACGTCACTGAGAACTTTTTACTGCTTCTCTTAGCATGATTTCGTCCTAATTTCGTACTTAACACATTTTCTTAGTTGTTTGGTAGTGGTGTTAAACGCCGTGGGGGGAAATGACCTTGTGATTATTGACCTGCAACGTTCAATGTGGTTGACGGATGGTATACGAATGCCATTTCAACGCACAGATTCTTTTCGGTTATCAGGACCGGCCTCGATGGCCCAGTTGGTAGCGCGTCCGCTTTCGGGGGCGGTATATCCAGGGCCAATCCTGGGTTGGGTCACACCTAAGATTTGCTAAGAAGTTGTAGCTTCCTCACTTGGCGTTCATCATTAAGAGGATAGTGCAACGAATGGTCGACAAGTATCAGGATAAAGGCTCGGCCAGGGCGCCTTACTTGCCTAAGGGGTCTCTGTGAAGCAGCACTAGATGCAAGGATGGTGGAAATCCGTCCCGCAACAAGGAGGCACATTACACGTACATGTACTCTAAGGACTCCTTCGTCGTCATATGACTGAAAAAAATTGTTAAGTACGACGTCAAAGCCCAAGCACTCACTCACTCACTCACTCACTTATGAGTTATCATATTTCTCAAGTGTGATACAGCTGAAACAAATGGTTGCCTTGAAATTATTCCTGCACATGTTGAACAAACCACACCGTATTATGTGGTCTAGAGTTTGCCTGTGATCTGCAATGCTTAAAGCGTGACCTTGCGCAGATCCAGTTCAGACGTCCGTTCTCATACTAGCCTTTGAGCAAAAAACGAAAGCCAAGCGAGAATTTATCAAGCTGTCGTGAGTGAGAAGAGGTAATTACAACAGTCACGAATAGTCTTCCTCAAATATAACTGTTGCACCGATTTACTTCTCATATAGTTCTTTCAATTGGATTGTTTTACATAATCAGTCCTGCCGTAGCAAAATGCACTGCTGTAAAGAATACGTGTAAATAAAAGATATCGCTTTAATTGACCAGTCTAAGCATTTTAACTGCGCATGCGGCGCAGTTTGTAGCCGCGAAAGGGCCATTTTGCTTTTCTATGGTAGAAAGGAAACTCTGTATGTTTGTACTTTATATATACATCTATAGTTTACACATACAACTGTAGGGGATATGTGTCATGTGAACCATACGTGAACGTTGTTATTTAGCTCTTTAGACACGTCCATATTAACAGAACATAATAAAGAAGTATGATGATGGGTGAGTAGAAATATCTTAAATAACAGGGCTGTCTCTCGAGTGGTATCCACTGAAACTTAAAGAAAAAGAAAACCATATTTAAGCATTATATGCCGAATTACAAAGGTTCAAATGCATTCTGCCATAAAATTAAGTAACGGTTCATCGTGGTCAATAAGCACAAGGATCGAACAACGCAAATTCTCGCGAGAGTTAAGGTGAGACTTACAGATCCTTACACGATCTTAATTCAGGGAGACTTGTCACTAATACAGTCAGGGGAAGAGAGGGCGGTTTATAACACGCTCTTGTGGATTCACCAAGCAACAGCACCACTACACGTTCATGGCCTATAATAGAGAAGGACTCCTACGCTCATCAGCGCGACTTATGTGAAAGCAGGATATTGCGTTCTGTCGAACAGTGTGAGTTTACGTTGGACGTATTATCACAGCAATCCAACGACTATAGTCTCAAGCCTGTCCCTTATTAGATCGATTTCCAGCTTCCCAGATGTGAACAAAATTAACATTCCGTCGGGCCAAAAGCAAATCAGCTGTCTGCATTGAGATTTTTGATCCCCCAAGGTTCTTGTCACATTGCCTCTTAACACACAAGGGCTCTAGGAAAGCCTAACAATGAATATAAACACAGCAGTTACACGAGCATCAGCTATGCCGAGAAGTCTGCGGTGGAACTCTCGCTGACGTATATACATAGACGGCGTTGCCAGTTTTGGGGGCAAGTCCGATCTTCTCTGGCATACGGAACAGTAAATATTGATCAGTCGGATTATCAAAAGCAAGGGAACGGGATTTGATCTTTATAACTGGTGGGTAAGAGCGGCAAGGCTTTTAATCACAGTTAGTCCAGCGGCAGCCACATTTATATGAATATATTCAACCGGCCTTGACAGAACTTCGTTAATAATACAAACGTTTCGAGAGGAAATTTTCTTATCTTTTGAATGATGCATCAGCGAGTCCCGTGTACAGACGTTGTGAAAACGACCGTTTAATTATTAATAGCAGCAAACGCTCGTGTTATTCTTTTAGCCATCTCATTTCGCTTACACAGCCCGTGAACGTCGATGCAAAGTCCCCTCGTGATCTTGTCAAAATTCTATTATAGAAAATTGCTTCCTTGGATCAAATTTTACGGCAAATTGGGTTGGGCCCAAGGAGGTTTTCCCTCGTGGCTGAATGCGACTTACTCCTGTACTTTAGGGATTTGACCCAGTCGGATTTGGCGCAAGCCAGACGGACCTGGCCAAAGGCTTACCTTTAATTGGCCTCACCCTTTGATAGTTGGGGTGAAACTTGTCAAATCTGATGCATATTTTAAGCAAACTAAGGGTCAGACATATTCCACAATTTATGATATGCCCACATGAGTTGCCACTTTCTATATAGAATGATTCAACAACTGAATCAACAGCCAGGTAGGTAGCGACGGTAAAGTTGTTAACTGTAGTGGACGACTGTACTGTATCATTAAGATTCATGTATATCCTTCTCTTTTCAATTCATATTATGGGCATTCTTTTATTTTTGTTGTCTATGGGATACCATTTCATAGCCAGTCGCCTGTTGTATGTTTTTCTATCAGTAAATTGACAAAAGGTCAGATTTCAAGAGTCGCGTAGACCATTTGCCAACTATCACATTGTCACCGCTGCTCCAGGTTACCTCCCCATGCTATATTCTTTTACATGCAAATTATACATGATATCATCTCCTGACCTTGGCGTGTTAAGAAAGCCATTGGAGCTGAACTAAAACATATTTTCCAAGAATTCCGATCCTTTTCAATAGTATTTTGCTGGGATTCCTGGCATATCTCAACGTTCAAATAATTCGGTGTCCAAGGGGTTTAGCACGCCAGCACGGCGCAATGACCCAGGAATCTTTCACCAATGCGGTCGCTGTAAGTTCAAGTCCAACTCTTGCTGGCTTCATCTTCAGCAACCTGCGGATGGTTGTAGGTTTTCTCCGGGCTCTGCCCGGTTTCCTCCCACCAAAATACTAGTCCCCGTCGTATAAGTGAAATATTCCTGAGTTCGGCGTAAAATACCAGTCAAATAAATAAATTAATTAATTAATCAGTCAATGAATCAATAATAAATAAATCAATCAATCAATAAATAAACAAACCAATAAAAAAATAAATCAAAGAATTCTTATTCAAGCGGAGTAGACACGCCTCGGACACATTCTCTACTATAACATAGTATCATAGTGAATAGCCGAACTCTCTAACTTATATAAGTTATAAGTCTTCCGTTTTTCAGCAGCCCGTTCGTAGAACGACGCTTTTATGTCACTTACTTTCGCCTAGCATAACTTAAATGACGTCCTATAGAGAAAACATGTCACAATCTCAGTAAAAACGTTTGACGTAGCGTTGCAACAGCTCCAGAAAACTTGCATCAGGTTTTGTCAAGGAGCCGACGCGAAGTATAAACTAAACCCAGATAGTATAAATGATTTGTGAGTCGAATGAGGAGGAAAAGGGGAAATAAAAAACTTTCGTGTGTTCAGAGACAATTCTTGCCCCCCTGTGATGTTTAAGAGGCTGTTTGTTTCTTTAAAGCTATACCAGTGTTGACAGCCAATGCTATTAACCCCAGCTTGCTAATGAAGCTCGTGGGTACCTGATGCGGGGTTTCCTTTTCTCGTCCACAGCGGACGTATGAAACGAGATGCCGTGCACCTGCCAGTTGATGAAAATATTTCACAATACAATGTTTGTGGGATTGATTTATGAGAGCAAAACAAAAAGAGAAGGAAACAGATACAGTCGCGAAACACCCGGGAAAGGTCAATACGCTACCAATATAACAAGTGCTGGAAAACTGATGCACTGAGACAAGCTGACTGTCAAGAGAAAGGCAAAGTTATAGGTCAATGAGCTGATACTTGTTTTCATAAAAAGTAATGGTTTTGTCTCTATAACCAGTTATATGCCGTGTATATATCAAGAAAAAGCGGGTAGTTAGGCGGCACGTTTGTGATAAATTTGAAACCGATATGGAAATGATAATAAAGCTGGCTTGTTTACTTTCCGATGACTCCGACGCTATTCCATTCACAATGCTGCCTCACTACAACGCCATTCGGTAAGATACCAGACGTATCAATCCCCACCTTTCCCAGAGAGAGGATACTGACACCCAGGTGATCATAATTAGCCCCTCATCTTATACTCAGTGTTTTGCCAGTGAACAGCCAACATTGCCGGTCTTGGAAAGTATGTTTTAATATCTCCGCCATTGCTCTGCAATAAATGAACACGATACCCAACTACTTAGTTTAAGTTATCATCTACGATGTTCATTAAACATGAGTTGGAACAATATAATCACATCTTTTTTTTTCTTTTACATAGAGTATACATCCATTATTGGTGGCCCAGCTTAGAATAATGTCTTTAAAGTATCATGCAAATGACACCTGATATGACTTTCTTCGCTTGACAACATACCGACAATGGGGAAGGGAAGTCGATTTTTAACCTTGTCCAAGATTTCTCGCCCGTTACGTCTTAGTCAGACATTACAAAAATAGCGGATTCATTAAGCTGAATCAATGGTGCCCACACGCCACGATTGTACGGCTTGGAAGGTCGTCGTCGCACACACTGGTTTACTACACAGTCGGACTCACCAGCTCCAGGTGACCATATATTATTAATATGCCGTCCTCGAATTATCAAACCGGCCTGGATAGCACAGTTGGTAGAGCGCCCGCTTCGGGAGCGGTAGATCCAGGATCAATCCTTGATCGAGTCACACCTAAGACTTTAAAAGAGGAAGTTGTTACTTCCTCGCTTGGCGTTCAGCATGAAGGGGATAGTGCAACGACTGGTTGACCCGTATCAGTGTAATGGCTCGGGCGGGGCTGCTTACTTGCCTTCGGTAAGTCGTCTCAGTGAAGCAGCACTAAATAAAAGAGCGGTGGAAATCCGTCCTGCAACAAGGAGCCACATTACACGTACATGCCCCCTAAAGATTCCTTCGCCGTCATATGACTGAAAAATTGTTGAGTACAACGTTAAACCCCAAGCACTCACTCACTCACTCATTATCAATGTCGCATTTCTGATCAGGAGCTTGTTAAGTGAGCGAAGGGATGGCAACATGTCGCGGTATTATTAGGAATTTCAACGGAGGAAAGACTGCATCAGCAAACATCCAAGATATTATGCAATTTCAAGTGTTTGTTATGCCCTGTTATGTATGACTAGTTGAAACCAAGAGTTTGGGAGACGCTTAAGACCACATGCCAAATCCAAATGCCACCTTTTAGTACGCCAACAACTTTGGGCGAACACACCTTTAATTGATGTATAGTTTGTCTCTACCATACCGACTGTTCAGCATATCTTCCGTGTTCGACGAAGTCAGAATATAAGTAAATGTGACAAGAAGTTCACATACAGTTAAAAGAAAGAAGTTAAAAAGAGGGAAATAAGTGTTTTCATAATTCAATTCTTATAGATAGAAAATTCGCAGATTGTTTCATAATGGGCCGTAGAGTGTGCCAGCAAAGAGTAAAAGGTGCATCTTCTATATCATATATGTGTCAAAACGGAATACAGCGTGGGGTGAAAAAGTACAGTTTAGGGCGAACCAATGTGTAAAACCATTTATAGGATATTCCGTTCCAATTTTTCATGGACAGCCATTATCAAAATAAAATCGAAGTAAAGTGTGAATGTGCATGGTGGCAGTATTATAGACAAGTTGAAGATGGGTAAGGCCTTCTACTTGGAGACACGGATGTGATTAATCCGAATTCGGTTGAAAGCCACATTAAATCCAAAACAAACTGAGAAAAGCCTTTTTGTCGCTATTAATAATAAAACGGTGCTAAAATTGCTTGAGAATAAAACTTCGAAATTTGTTATTACCGGCGTTTCATGTACAGAACTATATTCCTAAGCTGTTTCATAGAAGTGCATCTACGTCACTGAAAGCTGTGAAACATGTAGGAGCTGTGGACGATACCGCCAATTTAAACATTAAACCTGGCCACGTTGTCTATTTTTTTTATATATCCAGGCTAAAAAGTTTGGTACAAATCATCATAAGATCACTTTGGGAATGTGGTCTGAACATAAATTTATATGACCACAAATAAGTTCTAAAATCGTATTTCAACTTTTTGCCGCTGTCAAAAGTTTGATTGTAGAATGGGCCCGTGAATATCACGATTGTTGCTTCCATGGGGCCATTCAGTGAGTTGATGACTGTTGTTGTTGTTTTGCCTGAATATGTACTTCACAGACTATCATTATCGCGTTCGCTGTGAACGGTGTGAACCAATCAACGACTCTGTCCAAAGGTGACTGCAAGGTGAGAAATAAGTAAGTAACCCAGTAATTACAGTGACATAATTGAACCTAATTTATGGGGATTAGTTTTGTCTGGCATGTCTCTCCAGAAGCCTGTAGTTATGATCTTAGCCTAAATTCGTTACTTTTTTCTGACGAGAAACAAAATATTGTCCAATCTTTGTATATGTGTGATGAAAACTCCATGAAATTTGCCCGTCATTTCTTTACGTAGGTCGTTACTCTCCTGGGTCAAAAGGTCAAACTGCAACGTTTGGTCAGAAGTTCAGTGTGCAGCCATCACACGCAAAGAAATGACAATATTATTCTACACAGTTATGGTTAGTTTAAAACTTTGCATGTGGGCAATATGTCAACGCTTTGTGTGAGTTGAAGCTATATGTCATCATATGTGTTTGACTTTGGTGTTACGTTTATTCGTCGACTTTTATATATATCACATGTATATTATGATTCGCTTGTTTACTTGGTTCGTTCTGTCTACCTTTAATTTTTCTTTTTCTTTACATTTTCTTCACTTTGTCACACTTCTTCTTTATCTGTCTTTATTTTACTTCTGGCGTTTCCAACTTATTTTCGACCCATTCTCCTAAATCATTTAAAAATTAAAGCGAAATCCCGCTTCTGAATGGGAATTTTCCTCAAAATGATAGGACTGATACTTATAAGCACGAAGACCCCGACGGTGGCCTGACGGTTAGAGCGTCCACCTCGAAGTCGGAAGCACGGTTTCTTCCGTCCATAATGCTGGGCGCAGTCGTATAAGTGGAATATTCTTGAGTACGGCGTAAAAAAACAATCAAATAAATAAATCAATAAATCGAAGTCGGGAGATCCGGGATCAAACCCGAGTCGGATAACAACAAAGGCTAAAAATGATACTTGTTGTTGCCTAAGCACTGAATGGTTAAAGCGCGGAGGAACAGGACTAGTTGGCTTGGTGTGAGTATAATGTGATTGTGTGGGGTGTCACGTTTGGTGTCTTGATATTGGGGGCATGATATTTCAGTGGCAGCACCATTTTGGCGGCGTGGGTTCTTCCTGCTACAAGAAGACACAGCATATGTACACACACCTAATGACTTCTCGTCGTCATAAGACTGAAAAATTGTTAAGTACTACGTAAAACCCCAAGCATACATACACAAATAAGCACGAGTCTATCAGGAAGTGTGGTGACGCCATACATGAATTTACCTTTCAATGTCGGGTAAACGTTACGAGTCAGGGAGAGAACAGGTAAGCACCGAGATTATAATATTCTTCACCGACCTAAATTGCTCAGTGCGCTTGTGCTAGCAGGGTTTTAATACTCAAATTCCTCACAAGTCAGTTGACCATCCACCTCGAAACCTCTCTTTGGCCAGGGCGTCGCGTTTATTGACTGCCGTGTTATACGTAACGACTCCGATCTACTTAACTGATCCTTAAGTAATACATCGTCAGCTTTAAGGGCAGTCCGATGTGAGGATGCCGGACGGGTCAATAGCAGCTCATCAGCCATCAGTTACCATGTCACACATGCGGGGCCACTTGAGATGGCCCCCTGATGATGGCTACTGTCGTCTGTAGGAGTCCCAAACCACACATGAACACAGACCATTCTCAGCTTATTAGGGACGTTTGTAGCGCTCTTGTCGACGTAATTATACACGGAATGTCTTGCCGACCGATATCCCACCGCGGCCGGCACAGCTAAAAGCACCTCTTTGGAGTCACATTTTCGGGATGGTCGTTTTTCTTTTTACAAGAGTTTACAGGCACAGGCTTCATATATTTCATGTATACGTATTTCATTTATACGACGCGGACCAGGGATTAGTGAGTGAGTTAGTACTTGGGCTTTAACGTCGTACTTAACAATTTTTCAATCATATGACGACGAGATGTTAGATCCCAATATACAAAAACGTTGCAGTGAAATTACAATTTTAGCTCTATGTTAGCTCATGGAATTGGGGCATTTGATTAATACATACATGTATCATTTAAAATGTTACTTATTTCTGTCTCGTTTGATGTTAGTCACTGAGGGGTTATATCCAGGACACAGGACGCTGTCCCGCCACAATGTGACTGGGTGGGGTTTCATGTCTTGATATTGGGGCCATGGCATTTTAGTGGCGGCAACACCTCGGCATGGACTCACCCTGGCACAAGAAGTCACATTACATTGACACCTCTGATGATTTCTTTGGCCTCATTTGTTGAAAAAATGTGATGTGGACCTACTTACAATCTTAAGTATGAAAATGATATTTTCGGACAACTGGGACACGCCAACTCTCCCCTGCATGCCAACTAGCATTGAGTTTGAATTTGGACTGTTCCAACTTGTTTGCATTAACTTTTGACAGCACAGTTATGTATCAATACCGCCACAAGCTATCTAGCTGAATACTGAAGAAATATTTCATCAGAGTACAAATGATTTGGGTAAAGTTACATACGCAATCCGTTTTCAACGTTTCAAAAAGTTTTTCAAAGTTTGAAGCATGTATTACTCCCGAACACGATGGCTTATGCATCGTACGTATAGACAGTGTTCTGGTATTGACATCGTTTCAGTAATCCAAAAAATACATAACCGACCAATTTGAATAGCAATCTCTTTTAATCCTCCTGGGTAAAGTACAGAAACGGGCCTAACATAAAGGTCATTCAACGTTTCATTTAGTAATAAATAATTCGCCGTCACTGAAGCTGAATGCTATTTTGACTTGATGGCAATGTCGGTCTTCAGAAACTGCCAGCTATTAAAGAGATCCACTTTTTAATGCGTAACCTTTTCATTTGCGTAATAAACTTAATCTGCACTCTTCAACAAGACATTGACGCGAAGCTGTACCGTTCCTAAAGGGGAGTTTTCACTGAAAACCCCTAAAGCCTGAATTCGTCTTTAAAAATTCCATACAGGATGGCGTTTACTTTTTTCAGCGGAGTGCTTTTTCGCGTACAATGTTGTGTGAGAAAAGCTGTCTTGTTGTTTAGCTCAGTCGATTGGGAAACGCTTCCGACAGCAGCGGTGTTTTCTCAAGCTGAGCTTTACTTTGTCTCATTGACTACGAAAGATGGCGAATGAATCAGGACGAATAAAAATGCAAATGACTAACATGGTTAAACACAACCCGAATGGAGTGTTTTCTAATGAGAGTGATTAGGCTTTTTTGTCCACTTGTCGCGGATCAATATCTAAAACACGGACTTGATAAAAAATCAGACTGCGCCTATCTTAAGGGCACTCCGTATAGCTGTCTTCGAATTAGATATTTGATGAGGTAAAAGTAAAGGATATTAAATTATCAGATTTGTATAATTCACACATCATCGAGGTAAACAACGATCTAATACCCCTTCTCACCATAAAAAGAAACTTCCATCTCGAGTAAAAAATAGGAGTTGAACCCCTTGGGTGAATATGGTGACTTTCTCTGTTCTGATAAAAAGAAAGATATGCATATAACAGTCAGCATTTTTTCTGGCAGGAAAAGTAGCCTGAATGTATTGGGTGCATTCAGAAAGTTCAAAGAAATTTGGGGTTTTTTTCGAACGGCAAGTTTTCATGCAGCTCGCGGTTTTCCGGTCAACGAAAAGCGACCAATGCCGGGACTTGACGGCCAATCAGCGGCTCTTGTCAGACATCGGTTGACGATCATAACGCTTGCAATCAGTTGCCTGATGGGTCTAAGGGTGCGTTCTGGCCAATAACTGCAATGGATTCACTTGTCAGTTAGTGTACGGGGCACTTGAAATGGAAGTAAATTATGACGGGTCACACGAGCAATTGTCAATGGAGATACCCGCCCGCGCTGCATTCTTCACTTTTGTCTGTCGCTGAAGTATTGGATTCTATAACGAGGAACATGATTTTTCAGAATCGTATAACAGCAGCTAAATGAATCCGGACTGCAGCGTGTGTTCAGATTCCCGTCAATTCGAGAACGATGGCGCTTTCGCATCGAAACTAATAAACTGTCCAAATCCATGTTTTTGTAACACTGCATGTGGCTCCGTGGAGATCTTGACATGACGCGTCATGCTTGTGAACGTATCAGTAACTGAGCAGGCGTCCAACTTCAAGCGGACAGTATCCAGAGCGTGCAAATCATACAAGGCTGACGGGAAATGTTGAAATGAGTTCATATGACTCAAGCATTCCATTAATATTATTAGATGTCTTTGTCTTACAGAATCCCATGCCAGGTAATGAAATGCGCGAAAGTGATTATCCACGATTATATATATATATATATATATATATATATATATATATATATATATATATATATATATATACCGAACCCACTTCCATGCTGTAGGCTTTTATATTGAAAGGTATATATATATAAGTTGAAAGTGGGTTCGGTGACGACAGCTTGATAAAACACGAAGCAAAGTCAGGTTCATACAACGTCTTACTATAGACCTTTATAACTATTTCAGTTAACCAACAGTCTTAAGGGCACTACTTGAACTTACACATCAGGTTACCCTCGGTTAATTTTATCTCCAGTGTGATATAGATATCAGTTTTTGAGGTATAATAATTGCCGCAAGAACACACGGTGATAATGTACCATGTATTTTAAATTATATTCGAATAAAACCATATACCCGTGGATCAAATCTTGCAGAGTTGTGAGAGTTGAGAAGCTCTCTATGGCTTACGGGCTTATGATCTTAGGACTATCGCAAGCCAAGAAAAGTAGAAAAAGAGATGAAAAAATACGCGTATCATGCTTTCAGACAAGGTAAACTGTACTCTTTTACCAATATACCAGGCTTTTTTGCGAATCCACAAAGGAACCATGAAGACATTGCAATATATAGGATATTGCATAGCTAGGCATTTACGGTGGCTTCTCTTTTTTTTCGGGAACATGAAGGAGGCATATCACTTAGACACTGAAGACCGAATTATTATAAAAACCCAGCCTCAAATAAAAAAGTAATTTATCTCAAACGTGTAAAGCTCTATTACGGTCAATCATGAACTCGCTATATAAATTGGTTCCAATAGTTTCGTTGCTTGCCGACTTTATTGCTTGTCAGTGTTGTGAGCCACGGAACACATCCATCAAATCGGCCCAATCTTGTTCCCACGCCCACCCAGAGACCGACAGAAGAATAATCATTTTCTTGAATCTTCTGTTCCCCGATGAATTGACGGCAGCCCAGATAGGCCATCTGACATCATAATATTTTAGAAGCCGACTAAACTGTTTTGGGTGAAATGGACTTGAGTGTGAGGTTCGTATCGCCGAAATCTAACCTCTTGTTTCGAGCTGTCGTAAAGGTCGCTCGGCCTCCGCAGTGGATCAGATTATTACTGCCAAAAACATGGATATGATTCCATGGATGGAAGAGGAAAATGACCATCATTCAGGAATAAAGCATTGATGTGTTAAAGATCATTGCTATATCGCGCGATAGCTCGCCTCGAATATTTGAAGACAAAATAGCCCATAACACATCTTTGAACAGAAAGTTTGATAGACTTTTCATTTGAGTGAGTGAGTGCTTGGGGTTTAACGTCGTACTCAACAATTTTTCAGTCATATGACGGCGAAGGAATCTTTAGGGGGCATGTACGTGTAATGTGCCTCCTTGTTGCAGGACGGATTTCCACCGCTCTTTTATTTAGTGCTGCTTCACTGAGACGACTTACCGAAGGCAAGTAAGCCGCCCCGCCTGAGCCATTATACTGATACGGGTCAACCAGTCGTTGCTCTATCCCCTTCATGCTGAACGCCAAGCGAGGAAGTTACAACTTCCTCTTTTAAAGTCTTAGGTGTGACTCGATCAAGGATTGATCCTGGATTTACCGGTCCCGAAGCGGACGCTCTACCCTTTCATTTGATATAGACCTTTTAGACTGCTCCTCTTTGAATGATTCCGTCCTATTTTCGTACTTCATATACTTTGTTAGTTCTTTGATGGTTTGTGTTCTACGTCGCTTTGGGGAATTGGCCTTACGATTATTGACCTGGAACGTCCTTATTGATTGACGACTGATATACGAATGTCTGTTTCGACGCATAGATTTCAAATATTTTTGTATGGGAATTCCTATTTAAAATACTACACAGTTCTACATGGTGATGTAATAGTAAGCCTATTATCAGATTAATAAAGCCCTTGCAGGAAAATACACTAGGCTATCTGTATTGACCTCAAATACCAAGACAAGACTTTCCTTCAGTTAAGTTTGGCTTTTTGTTAACTGAACGACTTTGCCGTTATGAGTACTGCTAGCTGTATAAGAATCCACAGCAAGTCACGTGAGGAAAAATCGGTAACATTTACTTTTGGTTTGTCCTCCTTTCTGTCATTTAACGGGACGACCAGCGGAGTAGATACCTTGAGCCAGACAGTAAAACCGCTTATGCGGTCTGGCCAAAGCCGCATGGATCCCGCTAATAAAGTCTTCCCTCCGGCTGAATTGGCAGTGTTATGGTACCTTGATTAAAAGTTTAGGTAGGGGTCTTCCAAGAAGACTAATAGCTGGTGGGGTGGTTGATTGGTGTTTAACGCTGCAGTTGGTATCAGCGCTGGAACAGTCGGGTGACCGGAGTTAATTAGTCGGTACTTACGGCAAAGAGGAGCTCCCTAATGGAGAAATATACGGGGACGCATTTATAAGGGGACTCGGCTGATTACTTTTGCCGAGATACGATTTTAAGTCTTGTTTGCGTAACATCGCGTAAGTAGCTGACCATTTGCAACCCAAGCGTTATCAGATATCGCGTAACCAACTTATCAGCAGTGCAGTTGGTAGGGTCAGTTGTCAGTCCTGGTGACTCGCTGCGTAAATGGCCTATTGAACATAATCGACACTGTTTACACTTATGTTTCATCTCCTGTGTCCATCTCGTTTCGCAGCCTCCCCGTTACCGTTACAAGGTGCATGCTGGCATATATTGCCTACAACCTAATGAATTGTCTTAATTGCCTTTGCTTCAAACCGCGTGGAGATAATGCAGCAAGCCGTGTAATGTTGATAGCTATACTAGACGCACCATTGGATCAATCCGGAGGTCATCGCTGGGTCAGTGTCTTGAAGACTCGCCTTACCCTCTTCTGCTGATTCAGTTGTGACTCAGTCATGAGGTTTATCAGGTATTTAGCATTTATTTATTTATTTATTTATGTTGACAGCATACCACACTTGACCTAGAATACCCGGAAAATCAGGTTACGAAAGTCTACAATGATAAAGCTGGGAGTGGACTCAACAACGTGCCCCAGTTGCTGAAGGGTTACAGGGTGAGGGGAGGGGGGATTCCTGAAAACTGATCGGGAAAGTTCACACCGAAACCAAGTAAATGGTTTTAACTGATAAAACTGCTTTTTAATGATGACACGAAGACACGATTGTTGTGACACTGAATGAGTTGCTCTGTGGTGGACATCCTCAGGACCAAGAAGAAACCTTACAATTAAAATAAATCAGAATAAAAGCTTGTTTTAAGTAACGTATTCCAGTAGCCCTCGTCTTATGGGGAAACTAGTATCGCTAGCAAGCTGTCCGTTTGAGGTCCGTTTCTGGTATATGGTAAATGAACAATGTTGTGTAGAGAACGATGTTGTATTGATCCACCTTCTCCAACGGCATTGGCAAACAGAAGTTTTAAAATTGACCAGACAAGCCATTCAGTGCTTGGCACTAAATTTGCTTTGCTACTGTTCAGAAGGATTCATATGGTTTATTCTAGCTGGATTAGGTGACATCTTTCTCCATTTCGTCTTAACACACTATCAAAATCACCTCATAGTGAGATGTAATCCCACAGACTGTGACTTCACGCAGTGTGCTATGCTTTAACGCATTGGATAACTACCATTTGCACCAAACACCTAGTCGGATATGATATGCTCGCTTGCAGAAAAAGGAACAATTTCCAATATTTCCACCAAAGTACTGTGCTTAATCCTGCATTAGACGTTAAAGACAATGAAAGACGGAGCTTCGTAGAAAAAAACATAAGCGTACTTGTATAAGCGAGTCCATATCGTCCAAGGGCTGCAGCCGCGGTAATATCACGCCAAAGACATGACACCCCCACGGTTACATTATACTGACACAGAGCTAACTGGTCCTGTTTCCCTTCTCCAGCCTCTCAATGATAGGCGCCAAGCGAAGAACCATATTTAAAATCTGTGGAACTACCCGACCGAGATTTGATCCCAGGCCTCCTGATTTCACTTAAAAGCTAACCGTTATAGTCCATTTAAGCCACCACTGGTTTCTAACAATTATTTAATTAAAGACAGCATATATTCCAGAGGCAGTATCTGCAACTGAGTGAGGACACATTGATATTAATAATTTTCAAAATACCAGGCCAAAGTCCAATATTCAATGAAAGTGCCAGGTGCAAAATATTAAACCAAGACTTAACTTTATACATGCAATTCTTTCCTGTAAAACTACCTTGAACGACCGGTATGCATTCTGTAAAAGAGAGTACCATTGTTTGACAATGGCATTTCTTATGACAATGACTTATCTACTCTCAATAAGACACTTAGTTTATTGAAAGGTACAATAATCCTGTACATTACACAAGAACCTGGAATGTTGTCGTATGTGAAAAGCAAAGCTAAAAAATCCAGATGTATCTTTAAGCTTCTGGCAAACTCGTGATGGATATGTGTGGCAGCACTGTTTGGTATTAAGACCTGTCTTCGTTCAAAGGATGTGAAATCCCTTTGTGTAGAGTAAGTGTTCTTTACACTGACAGGCCGTAAGGTGGACTTTCAAAGCCATCTGTCTGACAACACTCTATGTTCTCACATGAACATAGATAAAACCCATTACACAAAACACTCCAGACAAATTATTGATTAACATTCCTGCGTCCTGTGTCTTCCAGGAAACAATGAAACTTCTTAACATTGGCAATAGATAAATATATGAACAAATACCTAGGTGCAAAATAAACAAGAGATCTTTAGTTTCCACGATCCTTAAAGAATATGGGAGAGCTCATTAGGTGTCTGGTGGTGTAAAGGAAATTGCTCTCAAAATGGCACCTTTGTTAACACACGGGTCATCAGGATAGAACACAGCTGAAGTCGTTGTCAGTGGCTTACCAAGGCCAACTTGCTTAATACAGCCTACTTTAGGACGCGCTTAAAACACACGTTGTCCGAACACCGGGGAATTTAGTTATCAGACGTTTTGGACAGCCATTCGAGCTTAGCTGGGATTTGTGAGCCAGGCCACAGCATTTTGTTTGACAGGAATGGAATCAAGAGGCACAAGGGCAGCAGGGCTCCAGGTATTATCTACGATTTAACCGAGACCCTGGGCTAACCAAAACGTCACAAATGAAGACGACTATGTCCGGGTCGATTTGCTCATACAGCTGATCTGATCAGAGTTACAGCTCGTATACAGTAGCTGAAACTAGTTTCCCAGGTATACGTATACGTCTTGATTGATGGATTGCTTGTCAGCCGCTTGTCCGCCATGTTGAATGAACGGGATTTCCATTGACCCTCGGCCACCCAAACATACTTATTAAACCCCGGATTTTGGAGTATACCGGGTGTGATATGACAGATTCCGCGCACAGGTGGTACCAATACGACGTCTTATAGTATCTGTCTGGAGACCAGCGCAGTTTACAGACTCCCATGTGCTATTTTATACAGCACGGTACTGAGCTTACCTCGAGGCTAGGGGCAGTTAAAACTTATCTGAGATACATATTTGGATTAACTAACCACTGTGTATGAACTAGCATGGTACATGGTTTGAATAGTTATTGCATTTATTTCCCTGGAACAGCCCGTGAGTAGGCCTATCGTTTCGCCCGTTTGACTTGAGAAGAAGCCAGCACGAGCTGGACTTGAACTCACAGCCAGTGCATTGGTGATAGGCTCATGGGTCATTGTGCTGACGCACGCTAACCACATGCTAAGCTTTGTAGTAGACACTGATCTTGCGATTATTGATTTATTGGCTTGTATACAAATATCTGAATGGACGCTTAGATTAATTGAAATATGGTTGACAGACCCAAATACGTCCTCAGCATATGCGTATTTTTGAACCAACCGAAGACGGCCATTATATATGGTCGACGAGCAGTAGAGTTCAAAATCCTTAATGCATTTGTTCCTAGAAGGGCTACCGGCATGATCTCCAAAGACAGGGGATTTTTCAAAACTTCAATAAAATCTGCTCTAGTTATAAAAGACAAGCGCTTTGCGTCTTCAGAAATAAAAAGTTTGTGGCCATGCGCGGAGACTATGTTTTAGACAAAAGGAGAGAATAGTATTTGATGTACATAAATCACCTTTAACACTGCTAGACAGATCTGCACAGCGCACATGTAACATGTTGCACGGGTTGCATCAGTGCCCAATCACATTTTCCTTATTACTGACACTGACAGTAAAACTTGTAATGGCGTGTACCGACGGATTATGCTTGCGGAACAAGGAGAGTAGCGGTGAATTAGGACTTCAGCGACATGCGTATTTTGTTGGGAGACGTAAAACACTTTGGGTGCAGCGGTTTCATCTATGATGTAAATGTTCAACATATGTTTGGCGTCGGGTGTAGAAGAATGCTGGGCGTCACGTTGGGCGTTACCAAAATTACGTGATAGATCCAATTTCTGTCTGTTTTACATTACTGATACAGTTTAGGCGAAAACTCAGTCGCGAAAACTACATGTACTTAAAGCAAGCAAACATCAAACACAACTATGTTTATTATTTAGTTGTTGTTATTGACCAACGCTCGTTTGCGCAGCGTAACGTTTGTTTAAGATCACGTGTCACACACCAGTATTGTGTGCTTATCCGCCATCCATACTTGGGAAAGCTGGTCAGTTACCTATCAAAGATCGGTAGTTTTTCCCAAACATTCCAAGTTACTCCACCCATGGAAATGCTCACCGTTGTAATAAATTCTTGAGTTTCTGGTGTTTAACTACAATTAAGAAAATAATAAGTAAATACAATATAATAATATTTCTTCTTACGCTTAAATTTTTGTTTTTGCTTTTTTTTCCTTCAAATTTTTTTGTTTTTTGTTCTAGTCTAGATACATTTTGTGCGTTGTCATACATTCTGACTAAAAAGAAAAAAACCGCCTAAGTACTTTACAACATCATCAACTTTCCAAAACAAAAAAGAGTGGAATTCTATAGACTTCCTGAGCAGACGCTCCAAAACAAAACGGGAGAATCTACACATATAACACATCATGTGCGTTAGCGTGGACCTGCGCACTGATATAGCATTTAGTCACATGTGTTAACACTATTATGTGACTTGTGTATATCACACGAGCCCTGCAACACGATAGCGCCCTTTCCGCCTTCTTCATGGATTTCGACTCACCTCAGAAATGCGCGAAACAGATTTTAACAACCTCGCCACCATCTGCATATCGCCCCTCAACTGACAGCCGTCGCTAGGCTAATTAAGTACGAGTCATAGGAGGCAAAGAGTTCAAGACGGCCTTACAGAACTAAAACTTCATCTATCATCGAAGGTTTAGCATCCTTGGGGGCCACGGGAGTTAAGTATCTCAGGAAAGATACGTATCTCTATATGTATAATCTGAATGGATCGGTTTACCAACAAACGCCCGACAAAGTTTGACTTATATAATGTACCCATTTGTTCCATTCCCTTGACCCTGTCTCGATATTAGCGAGTTCGTGTTCGCTCGATTACTGGCATATTTGCACGTGATTAGTTTGAGTTTTCTCGTAATAACTTATGTTTTGACTAAGAACTCCTTTTATGCTTGAAGGACTGTATCAGCTTTCTAATAACAATTCAACTACCATTCTGTACACAGGAGTAATATATAAGTAATATATACATAATACGACTGAGAAGCTAATTACTGAATATTTCATTTATTTATTAATTTATTTATTGGATTGGTGTTTTACACCGTACACAAAAATATTTCACTTATACGACGGCGGCAAACATTGTGATGGAAGAAAAGAGCCCGTTGGAAACCCACGAACAGTCGCAGGTTGCTGGAAGACCGGAGAGGAAGCCAGTATGAGCTAGACTTGTAATCATAGAAACCGCATCGGTGACAGGCTCCTGGGTTCACCTCTGCCACGGAGTCTACCCCCTAAAATTTGTATGTGTACATGACTCTTGTATATCTACAAGAATGTTGATATTCTATGTTTTAGCAGTGTAATGTGGTACATCAGATTCAGTTCAAAACGACAAAGCGAGATATTAGTGTGGTGTATCAAATTCTGTTCAGAACGACAAAGCGAGACATTAGTGTGGTGTATCAGATTCAGTTCAAAACGAGAAATTAGTGTGGTGTATCAAATTCAGTTCAAAACGACAAAGCGAGACATTAGTGTGGTGTATCAGATTCTCTTCTTAACGACAAAGCGAGACATTAGTGTGGTGT